>NW_016107903.1:360127-373842 GCF_001604975.1 Cebus imitator
TGCACAGCTGTTATAAGCAAAGAATTCATGTGTATACAAGGTATAAAATATAGCCTCAAGTTAATTTTTAAAGTCCATGCTCTCAGAAATATTTATTCAATCGTGATTTCATTCTTATTATTTTATAGCATCTGGTTTGTCAATGATTAGGTTCTTATAGTAGTTTAACATTTTCTATTTGATCAATGCTTCAATGTTTTAGAATATTTGCTCAATTGCTCGTCAATTCGAGTAGGCTTTATGTTTGCTGCATTATGGGTACTGTGTGAGAATACTGTGATGAGTATAAAGGTAAAAAGACATGGATTTGCAAACAAAGGAATTGGACAGTCTAGTGGCAAACAAATGAGATTAATATTTATTTTCTTTAGACAAATAAACCAAAAGATAAATGTGTAAACAAATGTGATATAAATATGATGTGACATAAATATGGGGTAATAGTTTATATTATTAATATGAATCAAGTGTTATGGTGGTACAGTGAAAGACATCAGAGAATCTTTCTCTAGAAGAGGTGAAAGTGGGTCTTAAAAGTCAGATGGATTTTAAATGATGTCAGAGTCTACCAGATGGAGAAGGGGCAGGTGAAGCAATAGCAGGAGGCAGAACAGGGTGTATGAAGGCAGGAAGGGATAAAGAACGTGGTGTGTTTAGGACATCAGTTTGGGCGTAAGTGGAACATACAGTGCATGGGTTGTCATGAGAAGAGTGGCAGGGAAGGTAGGTTAGGGCTGGGTTGTGAAGAACCTTACGTAGCACACACAGTCTGGGACTTCACAAGAAGGGGTTAGATTCCAGCAAGGGTTTTTAAGTAGGACAGATGTGATGAGAGTTTTATTTTAGAAAGATCATTCAGTGAGCAGCATGAAGGAGAAATGGGACGGGGGAAAGTCTTAGAAACGTAGTAGGAGTCCAGGTACAAGATGATGAGGGTCTGCACCAAAATCAGGCAGCAGGGAAGGGGAGAAAGGGAATGGTCAGAAACACCTATGACATTTCTAAGACTGGGCAACTGGACAGCGACCACTTCCTTGATTAAACATTGCAGACTGACCACATCTCTCCTGAAAGCCCACTGAGAAGACAGAAAAGGAATGAAACAGGCATAAACCCACAAACACAAAGAGAATGAGAGCGGAAAAATAAAAACAAGTCTTGGAAGATGGAAAGGTGACAGTGGTGACAGACTGAGCAGAGCAGAGGAGAATGAGCCCTAGGACCTCCAGAGCAGGTACTGATGGAGAGCAGCCCAGTTCATTCTGGCAGACCAGATTCAGGACCAGGAAGCACCACATTCTATCCAGTGGTAAAGTATAGGGGGCTGGTGGGAGGCCTATATTTGTTGTACACCAAGATGCTTTTCTCTGTCTATGAAGCCAAGTAACAACCCCTTCTGTTGCTCAATTCCCTCCCCAAGGGGACTTTCCTTTGAAAAAAATCAAGCCAGAGAGTACCCAAACGTGGCACAGCAGACACAGCAAAGAGTGGGAAAATGGAACTTGAAACCAGGAAATTAAATGAATATCTATACCCTAAACAGTGAGACACCTTTCCAACTCACTCATCTTACCCTGTTCCCAGAATACAAGTACCTATCTGTGTGTCCCTCGGGCAAGGGATTAAAGAACTCTCCTCTAGAGGAACACACTGAAGAGCCCAAGGGAAAAACCTCTAGATATTCACATTTGTGGATCCTCTAGTAAAAATGCTAGCCCATTCCTCCTTATTCTACAGCCAGGTGCCCCAATCAACAAGCCCTGCTAATGTACGCAGCTCTTCTAAACAGTTTTTTAGTACTTCACTTTAAAAAAAAATAGAGACAGAGCCTTACTCTGTCCCCAAGGCTGGAATACAGCAGCAGGATGATGGCTCATTGCAGCCTCAACTTCCCAGGTTCAAGTCATCCTCCCACCTCAGCCTCCTGAGTAGCTAGAATGACAGACATGTGCAATCACGCTTGGCTCAATTAAAGAAAAATTTTTGTAGACAGAGGGTCTCACTGTGTTGCCCAGGCTGGAGTGCAGCGATGTAATCACCACTCACTATAGCTTCAACTTCCCAGGCTCAAGCCATCTTCCCACCTCAGCCTTCCAAGTAGCTGAGAGTATGGGCATGTGCCACTATACCCCACTAACTTTTTACATTTTTTACAGAGACCAGATCTCACTATGTTGTCCAGGCTTGTCTTGAACTCCTGGGCTCAAACGTTCCTCCTGTCTCAGCCTCCCAAAGTGCTAGGATTACAGGTGTGAGCCACCATGTCCAGCCCCAGGAAGAAAATTTTAAAGGGGAAGATAAATAATACTATCATAGAGCTAAGATAAGCCATTGTACCCATAGAACAAAAATAGATAATGGTTAAATTGAAAAAAAGAAAGGTAAGGAAAAATTAGATTACAACCAGTTTTTAAATTTAGAAATTTAAAACTGGATAGTTGTGGCACAGACTGATAGTTGCTACCCTATCTCTCCTTCTTTCTTAGGAAAAAAAAGAAAACAACACATAATTTTATGTGAAGTAGCAATATGACCGGTTAAAAAACAATTTCTCAGCCTTCTTTGGCAGTTTGTTGTAATCACATGACTAAATTCCAACCAATGAAATATGAGACATGTGGAAAGGAACTTTTGAGGAAGCCTCCTCCAAATGACTCAGTTTAGAGGTTCGCCCTTTTGCCCTTTTGCCCTTCCCTTTTTTCCAGTGCCTGGAATATAAATGTAATGGGATGACCCCAGCAAGTACATGCTGGATCACAGGACAATCTACTAAGGATGATGGTAAAGCAAATGATAGAAGAGCATGGGTCACTTAGGACCATAGAGCTACCATGGCAGCCCTGGGCTGCCCACCTCTAGTTCCTTGTGAATACACTCGATGAAGTCGCTATTATTTTGTGTTTTTTACTATGCTCAGTCAAAACTAATCATGACTGATATAATCAACATTAAAAAAAATCATTAGAAGACTTGGGAGAGAAAATCTATGAAATATCCCAGAAAAAAACCAAACCAAACCAAAACAAATAAATGAACAATAGGAAAGAGAAAAGAAAATTGGAGAGCCATTTAAGAAGATACAAAATTGAGATGATAGAGCAGGGATGGGGGGATGGGGGTGGGGAATTATCAAAGAAAGACTATGTGAAAGCATGAATTTTCTAAGAAATTTCTTGTTTCCTGGATCTGACACACAAATGTGGTAACAAGAGGAATTCTAAGACAACAGCTTTGTAGCAGACCTAGCAAATGAACAATCTCGAGTGGAACAGAAGGATGGAGCCATAGGACAGACCAGGGAAAGAAGTGAATATATTTCTGAAGAATTGGGGCATTTGACAGATCTGCCAGAGCCTAAGAAAAATGATGACAGAAAATCAAGCAAAGGAAAAACTAAGGCAATTATTAACACCAGGAAACAGCAAAAGTTGAACAAAAAAGGAAATGTAATCATAGTGTAACATATGGCTCATAAATGAGCAATAGTTACCTAGTCATGATAACAAGAATACTAGCTTTTAATTTTAAAACAAACAAAACTGTGGGATAACTACACTGGGGGCATTAGATGAGGAGAAGTCAGAGTGGCATATAAGAATTAAATCCAGGCAGGGCGCAGTATCTCATGCCTCTAATCCCAGCACTTTGAGAGGCTGAGGTGGGCAGATCACTTGAGGTCAGGAGTTCGAGACCAGCCTGGCCAACACGGTGAACCCCATCTCTACTAAAAATACAAAAATTAGCTGGGTGTAGTGATGGGTGCCTGTAATCCCAGCTACTTGGGAGGCTGAGGCAGGAGAATCACTTGAACCTGGGAGGTGGAGGTTGCAGTGAGCTAAGATCGTACCAAATCCTCATTTACCATAAGAGGAAGTCCAAAGATGATGTTGGAAACTGACATATCAAGAAGCAGCAATGCAAATACATTATTTAGTAACAGATTAACTGAAGAAGCAAATTTTTGGTTCAAAGTAGGATTTTCTGGGAATGGGACTGGGAGAAGAGAAGAGTAAAAGGGGTGGTATAAAAGAGTAGTAACTACTGTTTCTGATTATGTGACTTTTAATATTATTTGGCTTATTAAATTATAGTTATTACATTGATTAAAATAAAATAAATTTAAATTTTTAATTAAAAGCTTCCCAGCAATTTAGAGGCAAAGAAGGAAAAACAGGTTTCCAAGAAGATGTAGGCCGGGCGTGGTGGCTCAAGCCTGTAATCGCAGCACTTTGGGAGGCTGAGGCGGGTGAATCACGTCAAGAGATCGAGACCATCCTGGTCAACAAGGTGAAACCCCGTCTCTACTAAAAATACAAAAATTAGCTGGGCACGGTGGTGCGCGCCTGTAGTTCCAGCTACTCAGAAGGCTGAGGCAGGAGAATTGCCTGAACCCAGGAGGCGGAGGCTGTGGTGAGCCGAGATCGCGCCATTGCACTCCAGCCTGGGTAGCAAGAGCGAAACTCCGTCTCAAAAAAAAAAAAAAAAGAAAATGTAAAACACTAGTTTTGGGGGATTTGTTTTGTTTTTGTTTTTGTTTTGAAATGGAGTTTCACTCTGTCACCCAGGCTGGAGTGCAGTGGCGTGATCTTGGCTCACTGCAACCTCTACCTCCCAGGTTCAGGCAATTCTACTGCCGCAGCCTCATGAGTAGCTGGGATTACAGGTACCTGCCGCCATGCCCGGCCAATTCTTTGTATTTTTAGTAGAGACAGCGTTTCACCATGTTGGTCAGGCTGGTCTCAAACTCCTGACCTCAAGTGATTCGCCCTCTTTGGCCTCCCAAAGTGCTAGGATTACAGGCGTGAGCCACCGCACCCAGCCAAAACACTAGCTTTTACATATCTCCTTCTGTGTTCCTCATCTCCTCCTCTTTGCCCACACCTGTGTGTTTATATCTCCAGGGGCAGCATAATGTAGAGGAAAGTACATGGGCCTCAAATACAGACAATACAATGCAGGGTGATGTCCAGCTGTGCAAAGAATCAGCTCAGAGTCTTCCCTGTGACCTCATGGGGACACAAGGTCTTCATTTGTAAGATTTAAAATGCTAATATCTATTATATTACACAAAGTAATAGACATAAAGCACCTGGAATATGGTAGGCTCTTGAAAATGTGAGTTCTCACTTTCAGAATTTCTCATGCCCTATATGCCTCTCTGTGAGTGTCTGTCTCTGTGTCTCTGTGTTTACAGATTTGAGAAAACAAAGCTTAAGCCACCTTCCCTCCATCCCCTCTTGCCTGGTTTGGGAGATTCATCTTCCATAAGGAAAACATTGTGTCCTTGACACATAGTTTATCACAACACACTTCCACTTCTCTTGTAAGGAGAGGTTGATTTTACTTGCATTGGCATTATACTTCAGTTCATTTTTGAGTGAAAGAGATTGATACCCAATTACTAGCTGTGGCTCCCAGGTCTAATACACAGGAGTAGATAAAAATCACTGTTTAAACTTAACTACGTATAACAGAGTAGAATTACAAATAATTCAGCTGATACCTGAATATAATGTTTTAAAATAAATACTGCAGAAAATTAACAAGGATTTTAAACCCAGCTATAACTGGTTTGTGATAACTGGGTAGGTAGGATAATCGGTGGTCATCCCCAAATAAGAGACCCCAGTGTGATGACAGAGCTCTCACCTTCTCCACTGGGCTCAGATTGGTTGCACAGCTCAGACACAGGTTGCTCTCCATATGTTCCCCCAGGCTGAGTCCCTTCACTCCCGGAAGTCTGCTTGTTCCAGCAGGACTCCCGCCCCTCCCAGGAGGCAGCGGACAACCCATCAGAGATCTCGGCAGGGAAAGAAGGAGGGGATTTGAGGTCCAAGAGGAAGCTATCTTGGAGGGTCTGCTTGGTTGCCTTCTTGCCTTTCCTCTTCTGATTCTCTGGGGTCCTGTTACTCTCTCCTTGCCTGGGCCGGCTACTCTCAAGCTTCCTGGTTAGCTGGAAGAGCTGATCCATGTCCTTGGTGAATTCCAGCAGTGTGCCCTCCAAGACACTTTGGGCAGGTCCCTCAGAGCCATAGTTGGGAGCTTTCTCTAAGAGCAGGTGCTCAGAGCAATGGAGGCCTTCCGGGCCCTCCCTGAGCACTGGCTCAGGCACTGGGGGCAGGCTACAGGAACTCATGGACAGGGAGAAGTAAGAGTAGTCCACTGCAACATATGTCAGCATGAAGTTGATGGTGACGATGGGGGCCAGAATGTTCACCTGACCCACAAGGACAAAGGCCATGGTCACCAAGCTGGTCAGGCAGATGGCAGCCACAGGTGTTTTGTTTGGTCCCTTCTGCAGCAACAAAAATAACATTCAGCACCATAAAATTTCAGATAGAACGCTTCAGAGATTTCAGAAGTTATAGGATAGAAACACCGCTCATAATGGCTCAGCCACTTCTCCCCAACTGGTTGTTCATCTATAAACTTGAGATAATAATATTCAACTCATGGGGTTACTGTGAGATCAGAGTTCATACATGTGAAATGCTTCACACACACTGACATGCAGTAGGCTTCACAGATATTAGTTGTATTAGTAACTTTATTTTTTTTTTTTTAGTCAGGGTCTGGCTCTGTTGCCCAGGCTGGACTGCAGTGGTGTGATCTCAGCTCACTGCAACCTCTGCCTCTTGGGCTTAAAGCCATCCTCCCACCTCAGCCTCCTGAGTAGCTGGGACTACAGATGCACAGCACCATATGTGGCTAATTTTTGTATTGTTTGTAGAGAAAGAGTTTTGCCATATTGCCCAGGCCAGTCACAAACTCCTGAGCTCAAGCAATCTGCCCACTTTGGTCTCTCAAAGTGTTGGGATTATAGGCATGAGCCACCGTGCCCAGCCTGTATGAATAACTGTGAACATTGGGCATTATTATAGAATGGTGACATCCCAAATATTTCCTCCTTTTGTCTTTCATTGGGTTTTAATACCAGCATAGAAAGTCAGAGATACAAAGTTGATTCTTCCCAGGAAGAGGCAGATTCCGGAAGACACAGCAGAATCACTGGTGGCTGGAGGAGGGGAACTCTGACACTAAACATGCACACATGCTCATGCACACACATTACACACGCCTGTTATTCATGGAGGTGGCTATGGTGACCTTCAGGTGGACAGGAGTGGAAAAAAGGTGCTAGCTGCCACTCCCAGGAGCTCTTCATCACAGTCACTGACATAGTTCTTGGACCAAAAGCAACAGTCACTTCAGTCCCTGTGTTCTTTGACCCAGCTGGCAACTCCCTCCTCTTTGAAACCCTTTATTCGCCTCACTTCTCCTGATTCACGTCCCTCTTCACTGACCGCTTTTCCTTGGTTTCTGCGGCTGGCTCTTCACATCTCTGAATTCCACAGTTAAAGCAGCCCTGGGCTCCATCCTCAGACCTCTTCTCTATCTGTACTCCCTCCCTTGGTGAGCTCAACGAGGCTCATGGCTTTGAATACCGGCGTTATACTGACGACTTCCAAATTTGAATCTCCAGCCTAAAACATTCACCTGAAAGCCAGTCTTACATATCCACCTGCCTACTCACCATTTCCAGTGGATGTCTAATAGGATCTCAAACTATGTCCAAAACAAAACTGTATTTTTGGAGGAAGGTAAAGGAAGAAATCAAAGATAAGTTCCAACGATGTGTTCCCGAAACCGGAGGGAGGCTGCAAACTGGAAGTGGATGGGGAGGCCCTCAGTGGTACCCCAACAAGACAAAAATAAACTGCAGCTTGCAAACCATATTATTGGGAAGTGGGGGTCTCTGTTTATGTCTCTTTGGTCCTCCCCTAGGCTATAGGAATGTCTATTTTAATCATTCCAGCCATGACTCAACTGAGCTGTCCTTTATGTATCAGTTAAGGTTTGGTTTGCCATGGTTAACAGGAACCCTAGAGGCCAGAGGTATGAGAAATCATCAAACAGCAACCCCCAAGGGGCAGGTGAGCTTCGAGGGCAGTTAGAGCTGCAAGAACCAGCTCACCTCCTGACCAAAACATGCTTTCTTCTATGCTAAACCTGGAGGATTGGAATTCATTTTTATTAAAGGATGGGGCACTGCATTTTTATGCTGCTCAGGGTCGAAGATGTTACTGGGACTGGTTAGCTAAACCAGTGCGCAGTGGCACAGTGGCTCTTGCCTGTAATCCCAGCACTTTGAGAGGCCGAGGTGGGCAGATCACAAGATCGGGAGTTCAAGACCAGCCTGACCAACATGGAGAAACCACGTCTCTACTAAAAATACAAAATTAGCCGGGCATGGTGGCCCATGCCTGTAATCCCAGCTACTCAGGAGGCTGAGGCAGAAGAATCACTTGAACCCCGGAGGTGGAGGTTGCAGTGAGCCAAGATCGTGCCACTGCACTTCAGCCTGGGTGACAGAATGAGACTCTGTCTCAAAAAAAAAAAAAAAAAGCGCTAAGTGGGCTAAAGGGCTGGGTGGCTGTGACATTTAAGATGCTTCATCTACTTGGCCCTAACCTAAGCCAGCCAGAGGAAAGGGCTGAAAGAAATGACCTCTGCATTCTTTTCTGTGTCACCCCAAAGAAATTGATCAGAGGCTCAGATCAGAAAAGCTTAACCAATTATGAGCCAACAATCAAGTTAGCAGCAAAACATGTTTCTCAAAAAAAAAAAAAAAAAAAAGAGGATGACTCACCCCTTGTCCCAGACAGGCAAGTGCAGGGATCACTTTCTCCTGAGCAATGCATTGCAGGATGCGGGGAGCTCCATAAAGTCCTCCCATACAGGAAGCCAGGGATGAGATGTATAAGCCCAAAAGGAACAGGAAGCCCACGAGGGATACCTGTGTGAGAAGTGGTTTTATTAGCCAGTGCCAGAGCCTGTTCCTGTGGCTTTCTACTCCCCCAGCACCCACCCACCTGCACCCCATGCAATCATCCACTGAGTCCTCTAGATCCGATCTCTGGGATACAGTTTCCACATTCCCAGCCTCACCCCCATTCATTCCATGACTTCAGCTGAATCGACAACATTTCATATGGACTGTGCAGTGGTTCTCAAATGAAGTGTCTGCCAGACTCAGCTGCAGGGCTTGCTAAACACAAATTTCTGGGACCCTCCTAAGAGTTTCTGGTTCAGTAGACTTGGGGTGGGGCCTGGAAATTTGGATTCCCCACGTGTTCCCAGAGACCACACTTTGAGAACAAACTGGCCAACTACAATGCTCATTGGCCTCTTGCCTTAATAAGCTCACCCTTAAAGATGAGCTTAAATCATTCAGATGATTCACTCTGAATCATCCGATAAGCCTCTGCGGGAGTGACCTCTCTGAACTCAAATCTGATCACACTGTCTCCATTGCAGACCTATCAAAGGCTCCCCCTGCCCTGACATGTAAGGCTCTTCATGGTCTGTGATCTCTTTAGCCTCACACCCTGCATACTAAGAGTCTAATCAGCATGATTTTTCTGCCTATAAGAAGGCTCTGTCCATACCCACTAATCTACTCATTGTCTGTTAAACTCCTAATGTGCTTCAAAATTCAGCACAAACCTCACCACCACTGTGAGGCCATCCCCAGCTCCCCTGACTACAGTAGCCACTTCTCAGTGCTCCACAGCATCCCAAATGTGATGTTACGACAGCACCTATCATGGTGCCCCCTCCACTAATCTGGAGGCTTCCTTTAAGCAGGTCTTCTGTCTTGTTTACCCTAGAATTCTTGGTGCCCAAAACAGAAAAATAAATGCTGAATGAATGAATGATATCCATGATCCACAAGGCACCAACAGATAGAATAACAGGGCACAGCTGTTCTTGGTGCCAACTTGCAAAAGATCAGGGTCCAAGGTCTTACTAGGACTGGTCAGCTAACCCAGTGCTAAAAGTGCTAAGGGGCTGGGGGGCTGCATGGCTGCTTGCCACAAATTCACCCTTCTGGGCCAGAACTCATCTGTACCCACAAGGAAGCAGCTTTGTTTTCTTATTTGAGGTGCCCTCTCCATTCTACTTTACTTTAGGCACAGGGGCCAGAACTATACATTCCATGTACTCATGTGTCCAGTGCTTACAGACAGGTTAGATTTAACATTCAGCTTTGTCACCTGAACCCTTCTTGAGGAAGGCTCTCCTCGCCTCATCTTTTACTTCCTTGCATCAGCAAAGCACTGGATTCGTGTCATCAAGCGACACTGAACACAAGCCGCTGGCTAGACCTCTCTCCTGGCTCATAAATTATCACTGGAACAATTTGACTGACTGATGAATCTCACATCAGTCAGGACAGCTGATTGGGAAAAAAAAAAAAACTTTGCTTAAAAAAGAATATATTTGTAGGATGGTGAAGGTTCATAGAATCATAAGGAAACTAAAGGATGAGCCTCAGAAAAGGGCAGGACGAAGTCTGGAGGCATACCCAGCCTCTTCCCCAGGAACAGCTTGGCCAAGACACCGCCAGCACCCCAGCTGCCCTGTGGACGAATTCTCACCAGCTCTTCACCTCTGCCTCATTGGTCACAAAGTGAGCACGCAATGGCCTCGTGTAGGTCATGTGCACTACCAGGGCTGCAAAGGGGCAAGCAAGAGAGGTCTGGTCCACTGGGCTTCTATTATGCAACATGGGGGGTACTCACTCCCTTCAAGATCATTGGGTGGAATAATCCCCACATGGTCAGGAAGGTCAGAGGCTTGATGGACAAGAATAAGGTCCACTATGGAGCCCACCTTGTCTTTAATTCAGTGTTGATTGCTTTCCCCTAACTTTATCATCTCACTCTTATCCCCAAAGAATCTCACCTGTCTCTTTTTTCCATGTCACAGGTTTCTTGGATTTGTCCTGTCCACCCCACTCATCGTTTTGTTACTACAAGAAATCAATGTTGTCTAGTGTTTCCATCACTTTACATGATCTGATGGCATTTTGTTACTTTCTGTCCTGTGGGATAGTTAGTTATGCTCATGGCTTATCCTGCCAGCACCCTAAGCACCTCACGGATAGAACTGTATCATGCATCCTGGCTCCCTTCCTCTAGCACCTCATGCAGAATCTGGCAAACAGAACTCAGCAGCTGAGTCCATGCAGCTTCAGGTCTTCGCTGTGATCATGCCCCAGGGGCCTTACAAAACTGTAAGATACACTGGGTCCATGATTAATCTTCAATCCATTCTGAGATATGTATCTATTACCTTTATTTCTGTCTTCTCTACCAAGTGCATCCTATGTTGACTGGTTTTTAAAAAGTAGATTCTATGACAAAATTTTAATAAGAAAGAGCCTTTTGAAAATTTAAGTCAGTAGTTCTCCACTCTGGCTAAATGTAAGAATCACCCAGAAATTCTGATTTAATTAGTAGAGAGTGAGACACAGACGTGGTTGATGTTTAGAAAGCTGTCCAGGTGATTCAAATGTATAGCAGATGTGGCGAACCACTGGGCATATATTGTGTTCTCCCCTCAAAAAATTCTTTGGGAGAGTCAGGCAAGGTAGCTCCTTGCAGAAATTTCACTGCTTCTTACCTAAAAGATTACATATGTTTGATTTTTTAAAAACTTTTTCATTTAAAGTCTATTTACTCAGAGCAGGAATGAGTGGAAATGCCCCAGACTGGCATCCTCCTAATGCTGGACTGACCTCAGGAACTGGGCACCATCAGTATACGATACGGTGGCTTCCGTCTTTGACCAGCCTTCCCAGAGATACACCCTGGGATTCCTCCAGAACTCTAGAGGCTGGGGTCAGACAGGGCCAGGTATAGCAACTGGTTTATGTCCCATTTGTCAATTATGTAACATGATCTGTTCACTCACCACTTTTTAAAAATATAAACTATTGTGTGAATCCTTCGATAGCTCAGTTGGTAGAGCGGAGGACTGTAAAAATATAAACTATTATTCAGTCTGTTTGCTGAATAATATATGAAATGTTTGTCCCCGCATCTAGACAAATTATAAAAACTTCATTCCATCTCTCTCCTGCCTAAATCCTGTATCTTTCTTTCATTTGTCATCCATCCATCCATCCATTTAAGAAGCATTTCCTGAGGACAGGTTATGTTCCTGGCATGGTGCTAGGCAGAGCAAGGCTTATAGACACAATGGCAAACCATGTGGGTCTGCTCCCAGCCCTCACAGAACTTAATTGTTTTCTCTGCTCATATCAGACTGAAAACTTGTGAAATGTGCCAATGGAGGTAGAAGTGAGAATTTATTTGAGAAGAGGTGTGTCAACAGTTCTTTTTAAATAAAAAGTGATTCCCTTCTGCCATCCACCTGTTTGAGCCATTCCCCCAACAACAACAACAAAAAAAACCTCTTTCCAAAATATTACATGGAGTGTGAATTACCCTGATTTCTTTTTTCAGTGACTACTGATGAAAACAATTACTTCCATCTCTCTGCTCTTATTATTTTCTCCCAGCTCCCATTTGAGCTTTGGCCGTTGAGGGACTCCACTCATTCACTGGCTGCTCTCTTCTCTTGAGGGACTGGATTTAGTCATTTGCAAGGGGCCTGTTCTGTCTCATCTAATTCCAGTGGCCTCCTGACATCACTGAGGAGTACATCCTGATACCCTCACAATCCCAAGTGTATTAATAAGGCCATGTCTCAACAATGCTATGGTTTTTTCTCCCACATCTCATTTCCGCAGAGCCATCAGTTTCCTAACACTCCACACTCCATGAATTGATCAACATCTCAACTTTCAGTCAAGTTTTACCTCTCACTTGAGAGCCATTTTCCATAGACTGCTTCCCTTCCTGAGAGGCAGGACTGTGTCCACGATGGAGGACAGAGGACACTCAGGCTGGCCCACTCACAGGTGCCGAGCGGCCCAGGAGACTCATTCCCCTGTCACCAGTGCTGTCCCATCCCCATCTTCCCTGCACAGCTTGTGTCATGGGCTTCCAAGGTCCCTCTTGAATATGTGGAACCATGACTATTAAATCCAGGAATCAGACTTTGCTCTGTGGGATCCCCCAGTTTTTTGTTGTGAGACCGAGTCTCACACTGTACCCCAGGCTGGAGTGCAGTAGCTCAATCTTGGCTCACTGCAACCTCCGTCTCCTGGGCTCTAGCGATTCTCCTGCCTCAGACTCTTGAGTAGCTGGGACTATGGGTGTGTATCACCATGCCTGGCTAATTTTTGTATTTTTTGGTAGAGACAGGGTTTCACTGTGCTGGCCAAGCTGGTCTTGAACTCCTTACCTCAGGTGATCCACCTGCCATGACCTCCCAAAGTGCTGGGATTAGAGGCATAAGCCACTGCACCCGCCCAGATTCCCTAGTTTTAACAACAATACTTTTGGGATATTTTTCCTTCTTAGATTGCTCTTATTTTGCTAGTTAGCAAGCCTCAGGGCTCCTAAGGTACTTGGTCTTTTTTATGTGTAATAAACATCTGTTTCCTGGACTGTATACAAGTTTATTTTAAAACATTTAATCTATTTAATTTCACCCCAACTAACACTGTACAATTCTTTTTATAACTAAATAATACTGAGATTGACTATTTTGGCTTTTAATATTTAATTAAATATGGTGGATTTGTGGGGAGAAAATGTGTTCCTAAAATAAATGTGTTTATCTGTAAGGGTATGCCCATAAGGAGTACGGAAGGGAGTTAAAATTTAATTAGCACCTACTATGTGCCAGGCAAAATTTATTATAATTAGCACCTACTACGTGCTTTCATGGGTTATCTCAGAGCCACAACCATATACAAGACTTTTTTTTTTTTTTTTTTTTTTTTTTTTTTTTTTTTT
>NW_016107903.1:374020-411906 GCF_001604975.1 Cebus imitator
GACACACACCACCATGCCCAGCTAATTTTTTGTATTTTTAGTAGAGACGGGGTTTCACCATGTTGACCAGGATGGTCTCGATCTCTTGACCTCGTGATCCACCCGCCTCGGCCTCCTAAAGTGCTGGGATTACAGGCTTGAGCCACCGCGCCCGGCCTACAAGACTTTTAAGAATGCACATACACCTGAGAGCAAGTTCCTCTGGGGAGGGAATTGAAAGTAAAAAGATGCTTCTTAGAGAAACTGAATTGAGAAGCCAAATAATTAGAAATAGATCAGAGAAGTTGCAGGAAACCCAGAAAGAAACAGATTAACTGATCAGCTGCAGATCAGTAAAAAGGAATCCAGGCAGCCTGCAGCCATGGAAGATAATTGTTCTGGCAGAAAGGCCCCGAGAGAAAGAAAGAGGGGTGCACTGGGGAGCTGCATGAGAATGAGCGCCAAAGAGAGTATGTCAGAGACCTGCCCTGTCTCTGCGTCCAGAGGTGATGCGTGGGGCACACCAACAGAAGAAAGAAGAGGTCTTGCTTTTTTCCAGCCCAGGAAAGCCCAGAGATGCGCTGGCTCCAAACGGAAGCCACAGCTAAGAAAGGAAGCTGAGATGAACAGGTTATCAGGGTGGCAGGTTGTGTCAAGTGACCAAGTAAAGAGGCTCCGCACTTGCACCTCCCAACCTGTGTAGGTTGCCCCCTCCCATTCTCCGGGTACTGCCAGTAAAAACATCTGTGGCCCAGTTTACTGCCTAAGCATGGTACCTACTATGGCAGCAGGGTCAGTCAGAAGGAGAAAAGGTGTGGGAGGAAACTCCTGTGTGGCCTCCTTTAGGGGCGGATGGTGGGAAGCAGAAGACCGAGGTGCTGCTATTTTGCCATCATCAGGGGTGATTCCATCACTGCTCACTGACTTGCTGCACCCACCCATTTCTACTGAGAACCAAGAGCAGTAGCTTTGCTTCTTTACAGGCTTTACAATGGCCTATTCCAGGAAACAGTCTCTTGTCCTCTCCAAGAACTCAGTCTCCACCTTTCATCCCAGTGTGCGTAATTACGTTCCCACGTGCAATTGCTGCGCCTGATGCAGCAGGTGCCCCCACTTGGCTAAGTGCTTGCCTACCTGCTCACCATCAGGACAGGTGGCATTCCAAAGGAGGCTCCCCTCTGTTCGTGCGCCTATTATTGGGTGTGTAATTTCTACCCACAAAGGCTCTCTCATGCTGTCTCTGGGCTTTTACCCTACTGCTGTTTGTGGCCTTCCTTACATACAAAGCTGCCTGCCCTCCCACATACCCACTCTGAGCTTTCCCTTGCCAAGCAGGGGAAGGAGAGGAGGGAGGTGCTGCAGCCCAGGGGATCATCAGATCAGAGTCTCTAAAAGGTGGAGGGACCTCTGTGAAGGAAAGCATGAGAAAGCTTTAGAAGCAGGCAGAGCTGGCCAGCCACTGGCAAGCTGCAGACAGCAGGAAACACTTCCCCCAGTCAAACCAGCCTCACCCAGGCTGCTCCCTGAGGCCTTCAATTCCTGTAATGCAGCCAAGCTTTTCATTCCATAGCTCGAGAACAGACCCTTGGGAGTGAAACTCCAGACGGAAGCACACATGTAGATACAAATGAGGGCTACATACTCCTGCCTGAGAGCAAACCTTGCCACCTGGGGGTCTGTGACCTTGGGTGCTGGAAGGTGGGTATCTGTTCTCCCACTAACTGAACTGCACTGCCTTTCAAAAAAGGTGCCTTTATCCTAACCCCTGAAAACAAATAATCACCTTTGCATGGGTGCCTACAAGCCTTAAAAAGAAACCTGTGCTACTGTGAAAACCAAGCTCAAATGTATCTCTCAAAAGAAAATTCAGAGTTTCCTGCCTCAGGTTGCCCCAGGCACTGGCCTTCCATGAAGATCAGCAGGGCTGCTTTGCAAAGCCTTACACCAAGAGAAAATGGTATTCTATCCTAAAATATAGGAGCTCATGCCTGTAATCCTAACACTTTGGAAAGCTGAGGTGGGAGGATCACTTAAAGCCAGGAGTTCAAGACCAGCCTGGGCAACATGGCAAAACCCCATCTCTACAAAAACATTTTTAAAAAAATTATGAGTGTGGTGATGCATGTCTGTAGTCCTGGCTACTTGGGAGACTGAGTCAGGAGAATCACTTGAGCCCTGGAAGTTGAGGCTATAATGAGCCGTCTCCAAGTCACTGCTCTCTAGCCTGGGTGACAGGGTGAGATTCTTTCTTTAAAAAGTTAAATTTTAAAATTAAAATATACATAAAATACAAGCAGCGCTACTCAGGAGTTAACAGAAAAACTCCCTAGCCAACTACATTTCTCTGAAAAATAATGGGAATCTCAGGGTCTACTTTTTCTCCAAGAACTTAAAGGAGGGTAGGAGTTTTTGGGAATTTCCAGAAAATGTCTGGAAATCTTACTCATGTGGGTTCTAGGATGTCCTTGAACCTAATAAAACCTGATGTCCAAATAAATGTCCTTGATGTCACATGACCACCAGCCCGCTAACTGTGGTGGAAGGCCAGGAATTCACTAATCTTCTCCTGGCAGGGTGCGGACTCTAGAAACAAAGATGTTGCAGCCAAATCAGCCCGGAGTGTCCGAGATTCTCAGGAAAGCCAAAGGGGTCAAGGACCTCAGGGACAAGGAGCGCCTTGGCGCTCACCCAGGTCCTGAGCTTCCTCCCGCTCCCTCCACCTCTGCCTGTCTCCAGCCTCCTTCTCCACTTGCTGCTTCTGAGCAGCACTTTCTCTTCTTCCTGGAAGGTGAAGCTATTAGCAAAAGCAAGGAACTTGCTTAGCTGGGAATTTGGGGCGACCAGATTCTTCTGTTTCTGTCCTCATTTTCGACAGGAAGAGATGTCCCCATTATCTAGCCCCTCGTATTTGTGAGTCTCTCTGGGCATCGTCATCTGTTTCTAGAGATCCCCAAGCCAAGCCTGTACCTTCTCCATCATCTCTCTTCCCCACCACAACCCAACCCTTGATTCTTGGGCTTGAGACTATATGTAGGCTGGGCACGGTGGCTCAAGCCTGTAATCCCAGCACTTTGGGAGGCTGAGGCGGGAGGATCACTTGAGGCCAGGAGTTTAAGACCAGCCTGAACAACACGGTGAGACCTCATCTCTACCAAAAAATAAAAATAAATTAGCCTGGCATGATGGTGTGTTGCAGCTACTTGGGGGTCTGAGGCGGGAGAATCGCTTGAGCCTGGAAGGTTGAGGCTACAGTGAGCTGAGATTGCAACACTGCACTCCAGCCTGGGCAACAAAGTGAGACCCTGTCTCAAAAAATCAATTAATTAAATGTTGATAAGACTATATGGATTTCCAGACAGTACCACAAGGGGAAGGTGGCCATTTGTTGGTGAGAACAAATAAATGACTGCAACAGACTGAGCCCTTTGAGTAGCTCAGGCCTCACTCACCTTTTCGGCTATCAGGAAGTCATAGCGAAGGGCCTCTCGAGTGCAGATGGCGCCCAGGAGGAAGACGAAGACGATGTACAGAAACCACCTGCAAAACCCAAGAGCAGAGCAGAGCTGCCCCCCACTCACCTCACCCAGCCCCATCCACTCCCCCCACTCAACCTTCCATTTCCTATGGGAACCTGCCTCAGAATAAGAGAAAGGCTAGTCATGAAGCCTCCCCAGCTGGCTTGGGAGGACGCTTTTTGTACTATTTCTCTTCTGGCATATTTCTTACCAAAAAAGGGGTACCATTGTTTTTTTTTTTTAATGTACATAAAAATATGGAAGGCTTCACGAATTTGCATGTCATCCTTGCACACAGACCATGCTAATCTCTTTATTGTTTTGATTTTAGTATACGTGATGCTGAAGTGAGTGCTATTTTATCTCATTCTTACATTAAAAAAGAAAAACACACAAAGGGCGTTTGGAGTAGGGAAGAAGGAGGCCCAGTTGCCTCTAGGTTACCAGGATTCGGGCCAGGGTTGCCCAGCAGCCTCACACCCCAGCCTCCTACAGCAAAAGAACAAGTTGATGATCCTTCAGGCCTCTAAGTCCCGTTGGATCAAATAAAGAGGGAAACTAAAGTCACAAGGCAGAGAGCAGTGGCCTGGCTCTGTCCCCAAGATGCCCTGCAACCTTGAACAAGACACAGGTTCCTGTGGTCTCCTCACTCCCATCCTGACCCAGGATGGGCCAGGGGTTCCTCCTAGAACCTCCCAGCTGGAACGAGAAACAAGACAGGATCCTCATACAGAACCCTCTTTCTTTTATTTCCTTCCCAACACTCAACTCTATCACCATTGTCTTTATTTTCTTCCCAATGTGATTGCCTTATTTTGCACAAAATAGCCTGATGCTCTGTGCCAGGCTGATAGCAATGGTGTCACTACAATGAGCTAAGAGCAAATTCAGTGTTTGTGAGACAGCTACGTTAATATTTTCTAAATACTGTCGTTAGAATAACACAGGCCCTTTTCACTTCTCAACTCATTGTCTCTGGTCTCTGAACTCATTGCCTCTTTACACTCACCCAATGAAGGGCAGAGGAGTTTCTTCCTGTGGTACAGAAATAGAAGATTCTGAAAGGTCAGAAATAGACCCAAGGTTACCCAGCCTGCTCATGTGGGTGGCACAGTGTGAACTAAAGCCCCAGAGGCCTGACGGCCTGGGGGAGCTGGAGGGGACGCTCGCTGGGGGAAGGAGAGCTGGGTGCTGAGTTTCCACTGTGTGCCTTCTACTCTCTCCCCCACAGTCTATGAAGCACATACACTGTCATTATCCCCATTTCGTGGGAAAGGAAATGGAGGCTCAGAGAGCTTAGTCAAGTGTCCAGAGTCATGCAGCCAATCAGCGGCAGAGCTGAGATGCAAGCCCGAATTCATCTGATTGCAAAACTCTTCATCTTTATGCTCCCTCCAATGATCCTGGAAACTTGGTGGTTAAAAATCCCCAAGTTCAACCAGGGGGTGGGGGAGGGAGGGGGGCGGAGGGCTGAGAAAAGAAAGGATTCCATCTGTGATCTGGGTCCTGACACTCCTCCTCGGCAGCATTCCCAGGCAGGGCGCATGAAAGGGCAGTGTCTGAACCCACCAGACGTGAATTTTCCAGCCCACCGAGTGTTAAAAGAAGAATCATAATATGAAATAGATTGGTCACAGCCGGGGCACTCTCAGAACAACAGGGGCAATCCCCTCTTCTGCCTGGCGTTTTCTCTCCCACTCTCCAGCTCAAACTGATTGCCATGAGGGGAACTTACGAGATGCCAACAGCTGCCAGGGAGCCCAGGGGAATGTTGGTGGCAGGCTCCCTGAGGTCGCCCCCCATGTTGAAGCCGGCCATCACTCCTGAAAGACACCCAGATGGGGAATGGGGTGACGCAGCCTCCTCCACGCATCGCCTCCCCCAGGGCTGCCCCTTCCACTCCTCCGGGACCCTCTCCTGGAAGCTGTCCCACGGCAAGCCCTCCAGCTGCAGCTCTGCACACAGGCTGCTTCTCAATCTCCCCTGGCAACCGGGGAGGCATCCCTGTGGTGTGAAAGGGACCTTTGTGGGTTAGGGGATGCTCAAGAGGAAGGCCGTCCCAGCTCCAAAAGCATCCTACCGCTCAGAGCAAAGCAACCATGGGGGAGGAAGGCGGCTTGCAAGGCACACAGAGGTCCTGGGCTGCTTGCTGAGCTGTGACAATGTCCTGGAGAGGCTCAGCATTACAGAGGTCTGGCAGCCTCCTGCTCAGCGGCTTTCCCTGCCTCTGCTCCCTGCTGATTGATTTCATGGGAGTGTCCTGTGTCCTTGGGGTCAGGTACCACCCTCCAAGCCCCTGAGTTACCCAAGGGTTTGAAATAAACTCCAAAAAACCAATTCTGATGCCACTGACATGGAGTCACAAGCTCCTTTTCATCATCACCTCTCTTCTGCAAGAACACGAATGAAAATGAATTCATCCAGTGAGGGACTCACAGCGCAGTGCTGCATAGTGAGGTGAGGTGGGGATGTTTCTTCTTCCCACACAAACAAATGTATGAAAGCAACAAGACAAAGTGTTCTGAACCCACAAGTGCCCCCACAACTCAGAGTGCTGGGCTGCCCTGGTCAGGAAAGCCCCCTAGATGGGGTGCATCTTGAATGTGGCCTTGAAAGAGAGATTCGAATGGGCTTAGGGCTAGGAATGAATCTAACACCATGATTTGTGAACACTTTCAACCTGCCTGGGCCTGTGTCAAGTGCTTTACATGCATTTTTTAAATGCTGTTTAATTCTCATGACAACCTCATCAAAAAAGTAGAATTATTTCCTCATATTATAGAAAAGTACTCAAAGAGGTTAATTAAAACAGCCTAAGGTCACACATTTAATAAGTGGCAAAGCTAAGATTCAACCCTGGTCTGTCTGACTCTGAAAATTATGCTCTTAATGCCTCTGCTATAATGCTTCACAGAATCCAAGTGAAGCACAGTGAAGTGACAGTTTGGAACCAGAAAGTGAAAGTGGCGGCAGGGAAAAGAGGGTGGGTATTTCAGAGAGAAGCTTGAATGCTGGCCCACGGATGCGGGCTGCACGTACTGTCATCCGGCAACTCTACTGCTCATAGACTTGACTGTCTACTTTGGAGAAAGTAGCAGAGTTTATCCAAAGCAGATAGTCAAAGCTATAAGTGAAGATTTAGCCCAGCGTGTTTATAAATGCTTGCTTCAAGTACTGGAAATGAGAAACAACCTAATGTCTAAAGATAGAGGATTGGTAATGTAAGTGATGATATAGCTTTCAATAAATACTAGGTCTCAGAATATTGTAAGAGATATGCTGTGATATGGAAAGATCTTTAGAAGATTTTGCTTAGTTTTAAGAAGCATGTTACAATACAGAACGCATATGGTATGAGCCCATTGTTACAAAAATATGTAGAAAAAGGAACTTGAACATGTTTTAAAACATTAACAATGTTATTTCTGGGTGATAAAATAACAGGTCATTTTTATTTGACGGTTTATATTTTCTCAATTTTCTACAATGATCATTTTGAAACATAGGAAAACGAACTTTTAAGGGTTTTATTTTTTTTATTTTTTTTTAATGCCATGTTAGGCACATTCTCTTTCCTCTCATTCCCCTCCTCTCCAAGATCCTATTAAAAGGATAGTAAAGGGGAAAAGTGGATAAATTCCTATAAGCAAAGAAGGGAGGGAGACCCTAAGCAGATGGAAGGTTCCCACAGATGTCTGGAACATAGAACACAGAAAATGGAGAACATGACACAGAGGAAAAGGGAAGGAAAGAAAGCCTTGGAATGCTTCTCTACAAGATCTGAATACACTGAGGGAAACCAGGGCTGGATGTTTGCATTCCAAATGAATCCCTGCTCAAGAATCAACAGCACTCACAAACTCTTCTCATCAAGGTAGGGCCCCAGCAGGGAGGCAGACCTAAACGCATGACAGCAGGGGAAATCCATGCCCACAACCAAGGTCACCCCATGCATGATGAAAACCAGCAACAAATAAACAAATATAAGCACAAATAGAAACAGAACAACCCATGCTGGAAGAAGCATATAAATTCTCTCAGAATACAGAGAGAATTAAAAGAAAATACTAATTCGTAGCTCCAGATACATCCAAGAAGAATATTCTATCTATAAAACAAGGTGCTATGAAAAAAAAAAATCCAAGAACAAGAAAGAACTTTTGGAAACTAAAAATATATCACTAAAATTAAAAATGCAATAGATTTAAGGGCCAGGCCTGGTGGTTCATGCCTGTAATCCCAGCACTTGGGGAGGCCAAGGCAGAAGGATCACTTATGGCCAGGTGTAGTGGCCCACAACTGTAAACCCAGCATTTTGGGAGGCCAAGGCAGGCAGATCATCTGAAGTCAGGAGTTTGAGACCAGACTGACCAACATGGTGAAATTCTGTCTCTACTAAAAATGCAAAAATTAGCCAGGCATGATGGTGTACACCTGTAATCCCGGCTACCTGGGGGGTTGTGGTAGGAGGATCGCTTGAGCCCAGGAGGTGGAGTTTGCAGTGAGCAGAGATCATGCCATTCACTCCAGCCTGGGTGACAGAGCTCTGTCTTAGGGAAAAGAAAAAGGAAAAGAGAAGAAGGAAGGAAGGAAGGAAGGAAGGAAGGAAGGAAGGAAGGAAGGAAGGAAAGAAGGGAGGGAGGGAGGAGAAGGAAGGAAGGAAGGGGAGGAGGAGGAGAAAGAAGAGAAGGAGGAAGAGAAGAAGAAAGAAGGAGGAGGAGGAGGAGGAGGAGGAGGAGAAGGATCCCTTGAGGCCACAAGTTTGAGGCCAGTTTAGGCAACACAGTATCTCTTCATAAAATAAAAAAGTTATCCAGGCATGGTGACACACACCTGTAATCCCAGCTACTCAGGAGGCTGCAGCAGAAGGATCTTGAACTCCTTGAACCCAGGAGTATAGGGCTGTGGTGAGCTATGATCACACCACTGTACTCCAGCCAGGGCAACAGAGTGAGACCCTGTCTCTAAAACAAACAAAAAGATTTGAAAGATAAAGTTAAGTAAATATCCCAGTATTTAAGACAGAAAGATAAAGAAATAGAAAATACGGGTGAAATAGAGGAGAAATTTTGGAGTTATAACAACCAACTAACAGGATATCTAGAAAGAGAGAACAGAGAAAAAAGAAAATAACCAGACAGACAAAAGAAATAAATTCCCCCTAACTGAAGATAGAAGTCTTCAGATTGAAATATCCCACCAAGTATCCAGCACAAAGAATGAAAAAAAAAAAAAAAAAACTATACCTAAATGCATCATTGTGCCATTTCAGGAGAAATCCTAAATGCTTCCAAAGATTAAAACATTTACAAAGCAACAAAAATTAGATTGGCATCAGACTTCTCATCAGCAACACTAAACATTAGAAAACAATGGAGCACTGATTTTAAAATTCTGAGGGAAAATTATTTTGAGACTGTATTTTAGCTAGATTACCAATTGAGTGGTTAAATAGACAAGAGTTCAGAAAATTTACTTCTCCCATACCATTTCTAAGGAAGATACTAAAGTATGTTTTCCAGCAAAATGAGAATGTAAACCATGAAGGAGAAAAACATGAGATTTAGAAATCAATGGTGATAACTGAGGAATGCAGTGAAGTTCCAGAATAAGGGCTGTACGGCAGAGAAACTACCAGGGATTAAAGCAAAAAATGGAGGCTCCAGGAGGGATGCCTCTGGAGAGGAAATACTTTAAGCAAAATGGGCAATATAATTAAACTAAATGATTTTTAGGATATACTGACTGCACATTTTGGCAACAACATAAAAAGAAAAGTTACTGAAACTCCAGGAAAAGTGAACAAGAAAGTTAAGGTTTACAAATAGCTAGAAGGGGGATATTGAATGTCTCCTATACAAAGAAATGGTAAATGTTTGAGTTGATGGGTATGCTAATTACTCTGATCTGATCACTATACATTATATGTATCACTACATATCCCAAAAATATGTACCATTGTTATGTTTCAATTTTAAAATTTTTAAATAAAAATTAAAATCTTAAATTTTAAATCTAAATTAAAAAAATAAAAATTTATGTTAAAAATTAAAAAAAGAAAGGTAAGCTCTAAGTATGAAGCAAACCAAAATGTGACATGATTTTAAACAACTAATAAAATGTTAGAAAAATTCTCTCATTTGACCGTGGTGTAGGAACTTTCTCTCCTAAATGGCACAAGAACCATATGAGAATCACAGTGAAGAAAATGAAATTCTACCCCACCACTTTGCTCTTCAGTGAGCAACAGCTGCAGAGTCATAATCCTGTATTTGCTTATTGTTCTTTAACTTCTAAAATTGGCCTATTCACAGAGCACAAAGGACATAACTATTGACATGGTTTGGATCTGTGTCCCTGCCCAAATCTCATGTTCAATTGTAATACCACGCTAGAGGTGGGACCTGGTGGGAGGGGATGGGATCTTGGGGGTGGATCCTTCATGAATGGTTTAGCACCATTCCTTTGGTGCTGTTTTTGTGATAGAGTTCTCACAAGATCTAGTTGTTTAAAAGTGTGTGGCACCTCCCCCCTCTCTCTGGGTCCTGCTCCTGCCATGTGAAGACACCTGCTCCCCCTTTGCTATCTGCCATGAGTAAAAGCTCCCTGAGTCCTCCCTAGAAGCAGAAGCTGCCATGCTTCCTGTATAGCCTGCAGAGCCACGAACCAATTAAATGTCATTTTTATACATTATCCAGTCTCGGGTATTTCTTTATGGCAGTGCCAGAATGAACTAATGCAATTATGAGTTGTGAAACAGAATACAAATATTATCTATCTTGACAATGTAAAAGGCTATGGCTAACTGACATTAGGAGGTGAAAAGAGGAAAGAGGAGAGGGAAAAGAAAAAGCGCCAATATTTTCATCATAGGAATGTAGAAAACAAAAAACATGTAAGCCCCATGTTCATTCACCAGCCCTGATTTGAATCGTACAAGCTTCAATTAGCTTAATAAACAATTTTCTTTTTTGAGACAGAGTCTTGCTTCTTCAGCCAGACTGGAGGGCAGTGGCACCATCTTGGCTCACTGCAACCTCTACCTCCCAGGTTCAAGCAATTCTCTGCCTCAGTCTCCCGACTAGCTGGGATTACAGGCATCCACCAACACACCTGGCCAGTTTTTGTATTTTATTAGAGACAGGGTTTCACCATCTTGGCCAGGCTGGTTTTGAGCTCCTGACCTTGTGATCCACTCACCCTGGCCTCCCAAAGTGCTGGTGTGAGCCACCGCGCCCAGCCTAATAAACAAATGTAAAAGGTGATCCAAGCCATGCCTTTTGAGCTTGGAAATGTGGGAGGCAGCTATGGAAAAAACTAGCAAATATTTATATAGCATTTGCAATAAATTTTAAGTTAATTATTTTGCATCTTGTTATCACAAAGTTGAGCTTCTAAGTGTTCACTAAGCAGAGCAAAGAAATGTCAAATAATGTGAAGCAGTTTGTTTTCATAGTTCCAAAGACAGTTGACTTTTAACCTCAAGGCAAAAAATACCTCAAATAAGTGCCAGAGTGTGTGTGTGTGTGTGTGTGTGTGTGTGAGAGAGAGAAACCCTATTTGTTCAGTTAAAGTTGTAAACTACATTTTTCATGGGATTTTGCCCATTTGCCTGCTAATAACCAACTTGTTACATATAACTTTCCTGATAAGGCTCTAAAAACTCAAGTACAAAAGGATTATGCAGATCCCCTTAAAATTAGGACAATAACTAAAGCATTCCTTATAAAAATAAAGATACACATAAAATAAATATAATTTTAATACATTACTCTTGAAACACAACACAGAATCTCAATTTCCCACGCCAAGAGCAAGGACTCAAGGGATGTAACCTAGAATTGATAGAATAGCAGAGGTTTAAGTATATTCTTTAAAATTATCAGTGTAATCATCAAAATATCTAAAAATAAAAATATAACTATCAAACATTGGAAAGTGGATGAAGGAGCATGTAAGAAAGCTAAGTCTCATATTTCCTAGCATGAAGTCAACAGATGATGTCTGACTTTGATTAACCAAATTATAGGTACACACACGTTGCTTGGTTATACACAGCTCTCAAAGCACTAAAAATGATTAAAGCGGTTGTCCCTATGGGGGAGTATTGAAGACAGGGATAGGTGGGGTAGGAGACTACTGCTTTGTATTTCAAGCCCCTGTACTGTTTTATTTTGTATCATGTACAGGTCTTATTTGGATTTTTTTTTAAAAAGGAATGCTCAGGACCTGCTGTATTCATCTGTTCTCTCACTGCTAATAAAGACATACCCGAGACTGGATAATTTATAAAGGAAAGAGGTTTAACTGACTCACATTTCCACATGGGTGAGCAGGCATCACGATCATGGTGGAAGGCGAAGGAGGGGCAAAGTCATGTCTCAGGTGGTGGCAGGCAAGAGAGAGCTTGCGTAGGGGAACTCCCATTTATAAAACCATCAGATTTCGTGGGACTTATTCACTATCCTCATGATTTGCCCTCCCACCCTCATGATTCAATTCCCTCCCACCGGGTCCCTTACATGACATGTGGGAATTGTCACAATTCCAGGTGAGATTTGCGTGTGGACACAGAGCCAAACCATATCACCTGCCTTACTCTCCCCAGTCCTCCTGCAACTGAGTCCAGTTGCCAAGACTTCTCGTGCACTGGGGCACCACTGCTTGCTGCCAGCATAATCTTTGGTGGCATCTCGGTGTTTATCAGACTCCAATTCTATCCACTAATGCCACCCCTTCCTGGGCCTTCCAAATTCTGGCCTTCTGCCAAGGCCAAGGTTCTCACCTGTCACCAGGCTCCCTAGGTGCTGTGCCTCACCTCCCAGGCCGCGTCGCCTCCCCACCTCTGCTCCTTCTGCCCCCCCAGCCCCTGGCAACTGCATGCCCACTCATTCAGCTTTGTGAGATGACACAGTGCTCCTTATTCCTCACCATTGTTGTACCTCCTAGAGTTTGTCAGGTCATTTTGGACACCTTCCTTCAGGTCATTTATACAGAAGTGAATCCATGAAGACCCCTGAGAATGCCCCGGTGATATATGCTTCTGTGGAGGAAGTGACTGATTCATCCTAATTGCTCTCTGCTTCCAAACACATTCTGTCTCCATAACAAACCCCCCGTCTGCCTCCCCCAGGTCCTGTGGAGGCTGCCCGATGTGCAGTACATTATGATGCTGGTCAGTAGGAGGAGAAGGACTGACCATGACACAGGAATAAGCCAGGCCCAGATATAGCCAGGAAGTTGGCTTTTGAGACAAAACAGAGAAGCCAGAAAGTAGATCGTATCACAGATGCAAAGGGCTGGAGACAAGGAGATGCAGGCAACTGGGACTGCAGAAAGAAGTCTCATGGGTGATTCCTGCTGGAGCAATGTGGGTAGTTTCCATGGCAAAGTGTACACTGGGGTTTTTTTGTTTGTTTGGGGTTCTTTTTGAGATGGAGTCTCCCTCTGTTGCCCAGGCTGGAGTGCAGTGGTGTGATCTCGGCCCACTGCAAACTCCACCTCCCGGTTCAAGTGATTCTCCTGCCTCAGCCTCCCAAGTAGTTGGGATTATAGGCACCTGCCACCATGCCTGGCTAATTTTTGTGTTTTTAGTAGAGATGGGGTTTCACCATGTTGGCCATGCTGGTCTCAAACTCCTGACCTCAGGTCATCTGACTGCCTCAGCCTCCCAAAGTGCTGGGATTACAGGCATGAGCCACTCCACCTGGCCTGCACATTTGTTATATGGGCTCACACATTGTAGCTGTCGTGGTCAGAATTCTACCTCTGTGTTACAACATGATTCTTAGGCAATGTTCTCTAGCTTTAGTGAATTATAAATGTCTTATTTGCTAGTTAGAGCTAGAAAAATTATTTTGACTTAGTATTTTTTTGCCCATCTTTGTTAAGTGTTACAGAGATTCTCTAGTTTGCTTTCCTTCTGCATCCATTGCAATTTTTAAAATACTATCATTAAGGTTAGTTACATTTAGGGTTGGTGTACTAGAACAAATACTATTTCCCAGAGCATTAGTGCCCAGATGTTTTACAAAGATTACACTTTTTTTAGAAGTTCCACAATTGAAAATAAGGTTGGGAAACCTTAATTAGAGAGGTTTTCAGTGCTGGGCTATTGCAGTGCCTGATGTGCAGTACATTTAGATGCTGGTCAGTAGGAGTAATATGCTAATATTCACTGTCCATCTCTAAGAAGAGAAATACAGCACACAGTGTTTCGCAAAACTTATTTGGCATTGAACACTTTTTTAAAAGAAATGAAACACTTTGTTTGTTATTAAAGTTCCACAGAGCACAGTTTGGGAAACACTCAGTGCCTGTTTTATAATTACCATTTGGTCTGACATTTTTCTTGGCAGGCTTCCAAAAGTTGTTTAAAATGGCTATTTAGGGCTGGGTGTGGTGATTCATGCCTGTAATCCCAGCACTTTGGTAGGCTGAGGCAATGGATCACTTGAGGTCAGAAGTTCGAGGCCAGCCTGACCAACATCGTGAAACCCTGTCTCTACCAAAAACATAAAAAAATTCGCTGGGCATGGTGGCACATGCCTGTGGTCCCAGCTACTCGGGAGGCTGAGACAGGAGAATCACTTGAACCTGGGAGGCAGAGGGTGCAGTGAGCCGAGGCTGCACCACTGCACTCCAGCCTGGGTGACAGAGCAAGACTCCATCCCAAAAAATAAATAAATAAATATAAAATGGCTATTTAGAATCAATGACTCTTAAAGCCAGATGATACCCCTGCAATTGTCTACTTCAACCTTTTATTTCACACATGTGGTAACAGAGGCCCAAAGAAGGGAAGCCATTTGATTCAAGTGTTCCAAGCTATTGCTAACAGAACCAGTACTAATCCTCAAGTTTCCTGATTCCAAGTCAGTGTTCTTTCCACTACATCACACAGCCTCTCCATTTCTGCCTAAAACCCCTGCTCTTTGCAGATTTCCCCTTTTGAAACAGTCATTGCATGATTCATGCGGGGTTCCATACCCACAAGAAGGCTGAGCTTATCAGTTGTAATCGGCGCTATGCACTGGTTGCACACAGGCACTTGCATCACCAGTTCCTAATCTCTAGACTGCGCCGGACTGATGGCATTTCCCCTCCTGTGGGTTTTAAATGCCAGTTCCAGGAAGCAGTTAATTGCTTTACCCAAAAACATATTTTCTCCCTGCATCACAACAATGATCTATCTGGTCCGCACAGTTACCACGTGACTTAGGTAAACAGCTTCCTGAATATGAGGAAAGCGTTCTGGCTTGGTCTTCCACCGCAGTCCTGGGGCCTGCAGGCACATCTTTATGGTCTCCGCTTTAACATGCAAGTCTGATGGTGTCAGTCATCCCTTGACCAGCTTAACTTTATGAGGCTACACCTCGAGTGGCATCTGCAGCCACCTAGACTTTGACATTATGCCTACAGTTTTGATGGATGGCACCAGGTGAACAGGGAGCTTGGGGTCAGTACCTGGTTCCAGTGTCTGATCTGACAGCAGACAGAGATGGCCAAAAGATGAACTAACCCCTTATAGGTTTCAAAAATATATCCTTGGGTAAAACAACCAGTGTAAATGTCAATGACCACTTACCAACATTCACAAGCTGGCAGGTCATCTCCTTCCTTCCCTGCCCCCTGAATCACCCAATGGCTCACATAGATCAAAGTCCTTACTTACAACCAATTACCACAAACCCACTTCCCACCCCCATTCTCTTTTTTGTTCTTGAAAATGAGGATTAGTAGGAAAAGAAAAGCCCAACAGTTCTTCTAGGCTTTTCAGGTTCCTGTTAGTTCGTGAAATACTATTTGCTTTGCAGGGCTGTGGTGAAGTTGGAACAGATATTCATAAGCGCCTAGCATAGTGGCTTGCACCTTGTAGGTACTAAATAAATGCTCACCCAGGAGAGATGGGCTTTGCTCCTTACTCAGAAATCCCTCAGATTCCTAAAGACTGGTCTGCCTCTCCTTACCTTCCTTCTGATTTCCAAACCCCCTTCTTTTCCCATGTCTGGCTTGTTGGTTTGTTTAGCTGTTCCTGCAGAAATCTCTAAACCTCTCTTACTGTATTCTTGGAGCAAAACTTGTGAGTTTCCCTCCCTCTCAATGTTTTAGAGATCCTGCTGGGACAGACAGTGTCAAATAACGAAACTTTCCAACTCCAGGACCCAAGCAAGATTTATTGGCTTTTGGGTGAGGGGCGGCACCAACATTGTGTGTTCTGTCTTCCAGCGTCCTCTCTCAGCATGTGGGAAGCTACGGGACTCACCACTTGCTGGCTGGGAGGTGTTGGGGAAATAACCTCTCTGTGTCTCTGTTTCCTCATCTGTAAAATGGGGAAATAATAGAACCCGTGGGAGGATCTAGGTTCCACTGGGCCTGAAACTTTTTTTGAAAGTACAAAATTATGAAAATAAAATTAGGAGCAGGGCTTTGGAAGGAGCTCATGCAAGTGAGGGACCTTGAAGCCCAGGCTTCATTTACTTCATGGCAGCCCTGTGTCTGATGGAACCAGTCAGGCTGCGGAGAAGTTTAAATGAAAAACTATACATAAAACGGGCTTAGTGCCTGACATAACAGGTTCTTGTAATGATAATAAGTATTGTCGATATTTTTAATTGTTTTGATAAAAAACTGTTGATATTTATAATTATTTTGATAAAATGATTATAAATTAATTCCATAAACAAAATTACAAAAAAATAAACACGTATAATAATTATAATGCTTTCTTTTTTTTAAAGACAGGGTCTCACTCTGTCTACCTGGCTGGAGTGCAGTGATGCAATCTTGGCTCACTGCAACCTCCGCCTTCCAGGTTCAAGCAATTCTCCTGCTGGGACTATAGGCTTGAGCCACTGCACCTGGCCAAAGCTTCTTTCTTTTCTCCTGTTTCTGCTCACAAGTCCATCAGAAAAAAAGGGAGTGGAGTGAGCCCCCATCTTCAGGCTTTCCATATTTGGGGCTCTCCAGTCCTTAAACATGGGGACCCCATTCTGGTCCAGCAGGTCCCTGTCCTCTTACTGAAAGACACATAACTTGTGAGGAGACCCAGGGGATGCCTGGGAGCGGGGAGAATGGGGAAAGTAGCCAGAGGAGGGGTCAGGTCAGCACTAATAGCCGGGCTGAGGGGCCTGGAGACAGCCAGCCAATTCGAGGGCCCAGCAAACTCCTAGAGCTTCCCAGGCTGTGCACATAAGCAGGAGAGGGGAGTCAGGCCCAGGGAGGTCAAAGGGCATCACAGAAATAGCTGGGCTCTTGAAAAGGAAGGTGACTGTGGATGTTTTGGTAAAGGCTGTAGGTTTCCTACCACATTTTTTCATGCTGGGTGTGGTCAACCACAGGCCCATGTGTTGGCTGTGGCCAAAGAGTCTCTTATCCCTTCCAGTAAGAGTTTGGAATCTGGGAACAAGGGTTACAGGGCTTCACATGACTGATATTCTTCTCAGTGAATTTCCATTTCCTAGTTCCTCCATGAATCGTGCTCCTGGATCCCTGGAGTAGCTGCATCCTCATGGTGTGTGTGAAACCCTGGAGAAGAGGTGTCTGTTTCTCAGGGAAAGTTTGGTAGTGGAGCTTGGAGAAGGAAAGCGCTTTAAGAAGCAAAGCGAGTGCAGCATCCACTCCAAGCCCCCCACTCTACCCCAGCAGCCACCAACACAGGGTGTAACGGAGAAGAGTGAAGTGAGGGGGCAGGAGAACCGCTTCCTACATCCAGAGGAGCCCCCTGACCGAATCTCCAGCTGCTCTTCCCAGGAAGCCGCCTGTCCTTGGGATAAAATATCTGAAGTAACTTAAATATCGTATCTCCAATGGGATGCTGGGGGGCTGGGGAACAGAAGGGTTTGTTCTTCAAAACTCTCCCCTCACCACAGCCTGGAGGTTCTCTTGTTCCAGAAGAGGATGGCGTTGGAGGGAGCCCCAGCCATGACTCACTCAGAGCTAATCCTTGGCAAATCTATCACCATGGAAACTGCCAATCACCCATGCTTTTCATAGCTTAACCGAACATCTGCCAGGAGACAGCAAGTCATACAAACCATTCGTCCTGCCTATCGTGTTTACATCTGGGGCCCTGAAAAAGAGAGACAGAGACAGGGAGGGCAGCTCTCCACAGCAGTGTGAGGGCCCAACTCCGGCTACTAATCAGCTGCATGATCTCTATCGGGCCCTTCATAAGCTCCTCTGTGCTCCTCTTCCCCCACTGGTAAAATAAAGGATTGGATCAATGATTCTTAACTTCGGTTGGGCCAAAGGAGAGTGGGAGGGACAGGAAAGCATGTCCCCTAAGAGGGGTGGGGTAGAGAGGCCTCTGTAGTTATAATCTGTGCAATATTATCATTTCATTTGAAATCTTACAAAATAGTACTCATAATTAAAACCACAGAAAACAAATCTTGACTCAGTCTTAGGTAGCTATAACTTTCTCAGAGGAAGGGCAACGACACTCCATCGCTGAGCCAGAATGTCCAGTGTCTGTGAGAATTTTAGCATCATTATCAAAGGGGAATCTAGGCAGGCATAGTGGCTCATGCCTGCAATCCCAGCACTTTGGGAGGCACGAGGCTGAGGTGGGTGGATCACTTAAGGTCAGGACCAGCCTGACCAACATGGCAAAACTTCATCTCTACAAAAATACAAAAATTAGCCTGGTGTAGTGTCATGCTCTTGTAATCCCAGCTACTCAGGAAGCTGAGGCACAAGAATTGCTTGAACCCAAGAGGCAGAGGTTGCAGTGAGCCCAGATCACACCATTACACTCCAGCCTGGGTAACAGAGCGAGATTTTGTCTTTAAAATAAAAGGGGGAGGGGGGGAAATATAGATTAAAAAGACAAAAGCTTGAGAGCTGGACTAGCTGATCTCACATGTTAAACCAGCTCATACTCTGGGCTACTGAGTGGTACCTTCAAGCCTCAGGCTGCTGCTAACTCCTGCTTGGAGAGAGAAGCCAGAAGGGAGGCTCACCACCCTCTGCCCCCACTCACACCAGGCATCCTGTCTCTTAGGAAAGCCAGCCATGGGAGCAGGGTGGAGGGGCACATCAGGTCCACATCGCCAAGACAACCCCCCAGTGCACCTGAGGACACCTGGGACATTCTGTGTGCAGTGTGACCAGGCAAAGTAACCTTCTGCCCCTGCCTCTAGGGTAACTGCTAATCTGGCATCTTGGCCCAGGGGTCTTCACTCAGTGAGGACACTGCCAGGCCTGAGGGAATGCTCAGATGGTTTTATTTTTTTTACTTTATTTATTTATTTATTTATTTATTTATTTTTCCATGATGGAGTGTCCCTCTGTCACCTAGGCTGGAGTACAGTGGCGTGACCTTGGCTCATTGCAACCTCTGCCTCCCAGGTTCAAGCAATTCTCCGGCCTCAGCTTCCCAAGTAGCTGGGACTATAGGCACATGCCACCACGCCCAGCTAACTTTTTGTATTTTTAGTAGAGATGGGGTTTTACCCTGTTAGCCAGGATGGTCTCGATCTCCTGACCTTGTGGTCCACCCACCTTAGCCTCCCAAAGTGCTGGGATTATAGGCATGAGCCACCACGCCTGGCCTCAGATGGTTTTCAATTTGTGTGTGGAAGGAGAGAGGAGAAAGGCTGGGAAACATTTTCAGATGTTAACTTTAATTTCCTCTGTTTTTCCCCTTTCCTTTTCTGTCCATTCAAGAGGAAGCTGACCTATATTCTCCTGCCTTGTGGGAGACAGAAGGCAGAGAGGAAGCAGAATTTGCCTGTGTATTGTTTTGACTTCTGTTTCTCAAAAACCAAGGTCCTTAGAAGATTTTGGAGGGAAACAGACAAGCAGCAGTAGAATGTCTGGGGAAAACATTGGGGGACAAGGAGAAAAACTATCACACAGTTTGTGGGGCCACATAAAAATACAAATGCAGGATCAAAAATTATTAAGAATTTTTTTTTTGAGACAGAGTCTTGCTCTGTCGCCCAGGCTGGAGTGCAGTGGCATGATCTTGGCTCACTGCAACCTCTGCCTTTCAGGTTCAAACGATTTTCCTGCCTCAGCCTCCTGAGTAGCTGGGGTGACAGGCATGTCCCATGATGCCTGGCTAATTTTTGTATTTTTAGTAGAGATGGGTTTTCACTATGCTGGCCAGGCTGGTCTTGAACTCCTGGGCTCAAGTAATCTGCCTGCCTCGTCCTCCCAAAGTGCTGGGATTGCAGGTGTAAGCCACCGTGCCTGGCCTAGTGTGAATGCATAGGTGGCGCTGGAGAGGAATGTCCCCCATATTTGACAGAAGATTGGTGCTGGAGTTGGGGGCAGAAAAAGAAAGAGGCTGTTCACAGGTTCTGAGGAAACGAGGACCTAGGATTCCCCCCCCCACCCACCAATCCCTGGAAGACCCGGTAAGACCCGCCAGAAGGAAAGGTTTGGGGAGTATTTAGACCCTAAGCATAGGGTTCCCAATCTTAGCAGATTTCTGGTTTTTGAATGTGGCTCAGAGGCAACACAAACCTGAAAGACCCTGTGGACAGGACAATGGGTTCTGTTTACAGAGGAGGAATTGCAGAGCCCCCCGGAACATGCCTGGGTTCTGTACAAAACCCTAAGCCCCTGGAACAGTGCACAGCATGGCAGGAGTGGGTGGAGACATGCTGAATTACTGATGTCACTTTTAAGCCATCATGGGAGAATGAAGGCTTAAAGTCAGAGACTGAATCTTTTTGTTTTATAAAAATGAAAGCAACACACATTTCTGACAAATCTGGATTTGTGGACCAGGATTTGACCTGTCACTTCCATCTCTCTTTTTTTTTTTTTTTTTTTTTTTTTTTTTTTTTTTTTTTTTTTTTTTTTTTTTTTTTTTTTTTTGGCGGCAGGGGTGGGTTCTTTTTCTTTTGTTTATTGACCTGTCACTTCCAAGCCCTAGTTCCAGGCTCATTTCCATGGCCAGGCCTCAAGAAAAGTCAGGCAGGAGGCTGATGCAGCGATACAAGTGATAGATGAAGGTGGGACCAGAGTTGTCAGGTGGTAGAGAACCTAGCAACTCTTAGGAGGTGAAATTGACAAGACTTAGAGGGCACTGGAAAGAAAGAGGGAGGTCTGATCACTGGCATAAGCAACTGGCTGGGTGGAGGTGCCATTTACTGACACCAGGAGTAGCAGAGGAGGATGAGTTGAGGGGTTGGTGAGATGGGTTTGGTTCAAACTTGTTCAGTCTAAGATGCCCAAGAGAAGATGCCACACAGGCAACTGAATGCATGATGTGAAGTTTGGAGGAGAAGTTGGGGCTAAAAGTGTAAACTTTGGAGTCATCAGTTTTGAGGGTGGTTATTCAACAATGAGCATGGATGAGACTCCAAGGAAGATAGTTGAGAAAGAGATGCAAGGGTCTAGGAAAAGCCTGAAGATCCCCAACACTAGATGGGCAGGCAGAGGGGATGCACCTATAAAGGCAAGTCAGAGAGTAGGAGGGAGCCGAGAATGCTGCATCGTGGACGGCAAGAGAAATGCAAGGGGAAGTGGGTTGCTGCTGAGAGGTGAAATAAAGTGAGAAACTAAAACTGCGCACTGTATTTAGTAACAAGGAAGTCACTGGTGAAAGAGCCATGTCAGGCCAGGCGTGGTGACTCATGCCTGTAATCCAAGCACTTTGGAGGCCAAGGCAGGTGGATCACCTGAGGTTGGGATTTCAAGACCAGCCTGACCAACATGGTGAAACCCCATCTTAAAAAATAAATAAATAAAATTAAATTTAAAAAAACCAAACAAACATCCATGTCATTGGAGAGACAGGCTTGCAATTCCCAAAGGAGAGACTGGGAGAGTTGAGCAGGAGATAAAAGAATGGAGATGGAGAGCCAGTTATGTTTGGCTGTGAAGAGGAGAGGGAAAGGCTATTGCTATAAGGAGAAGTGGGATTGAGGAAAATCAACTAAAGATGATTAAAGTTTTGCTTTTTTTTTTTTTTTTTTTTTTTGCATTTTAGCAGCTTTGCTGAGGTATAACTAACATACTGTAAGCTGTACATGTTTAAAGTGTAACAACTTGAAAAGCTTTGATATATAAATATACCCGTAAAACCATCACTATAATCAGGAATACACACACACGCGTGCACACACACACACACACACACACACATATATAATTTCTTTTTGAGACAGGGTCTCACTCTGTCACTGAGGCTGGAGTGCAATGGCATGACAAGGCTCCCTGCAGCCTTGACCTCCCAGACTCAAGCAGTCCTCCCGCTGCCCACCCCCACCAACCCAAGTAGCTAGAACTACAGGTGCACACCACCATGCCTAGCTAACTTTTTTTTTTTTTTTTTTCGAAACAGAGTCTCCCTCTTTCCCCCAGACTGGAGTGCAGTGGGGCAATATTGGCCTACGGCAATCTCTGCCTCCCAGGTCCAAGCGATTCTTCTGCCTCAGCGTCTGGAGTAGCTGGGATTACAGGTGCACACCATTACACCTTGCTAATTTTTTTGTATTTTTAGTAGAGATGGGGTTTTGCCATGTTGGCCAGGCTGGTCTCGATCTCCTGACCTCAGGTGATCCACCTGCCTTGGCCTCCCAAAGTGCTGGTATTAAAGGTGTGATACACATCGCGTCAGTTATTTCTTTTTATTGCTGAGTGGTTTTCTATTGTGTGGCTACACCATAGTTTTTTTATACACTCACCTGTTGATGAACATTCAAGCTATTTCTAGTTTGAGACTATTACAATTTAAGCTGCTTTGAACATTAATGTACAAATCTTCATATGAACACATGCCTTTTATCCTCTGCATTAGATAACTAGGTGTAGAATAGCTGGATGTAATTTTTAAGAAACTGTCAAACATTTTTCCAAAGTCATTGCACCATTTTACATTCCATTCAGCAGTGCATGAGGGTTCCAGTGTCTCCACATCCTTGCTAACACTTGCATGGACAAACTTCTCAATCTTAGACATTCTAGTAGCCTCTCCTTCTTTTTCTGTCCCTATCCCATTTGGGGTGGGGACAAGAAGTAAGGAAATGGCCACATGTAGGAGGGCAGAGGGAAAAGGGGAGAGAGACAAGGCAGATAGACTGTAGGCCATCAATACTCTGTTGATCAAGAGTGAAATGTTTTTCTCTCTTCATTAAAAGTCTGTTCCCTGGGGACAAGCCCAGTCACTAGCAAATGTTATTTTTTTATGGATCATCTGGTCAACATGTTAGTTTATTGCCTCCCAAGCCAGAGACCCAAGCATGGGGCAGGATTCCTACAGGGACCTTGGCTTTGGGAGGCTCCTCTACAGTCACTGTAGAGCAGGAACTTGGGGAAGGGAGGGTAAGGAGATTCATTCCTCACCCCTGGGATACTGGTTTGGCTCATACCTGATATAGCAAGAAAAGACAAGATAATAGCATTTCTCTGCCCTCTGGGAGAAGATGCACTGGCAGGGGGAGGGAAAAGGGAAGTTTCTACACCAGGCATGCACTTATTCCACTTGTGAAAAGAGCAGCTTATCCTGCTGAGGACTCTGTCCTGTTCAGCCATATGAGATATGTGTCCCTTCTATGAACAAGAGTGTCAATGTGTAAGGAGTGAGGAGGACTAAATCATATTGAGAGCCTTCAGTAAATTCCCTGTTAAAACTATCGATTTTAATGTTTGAGGCCAAGGGTTTGAGACCAGCAACATAGTGAGACCCTGTCTCTACAAAATACATACATACATAAATAAAATAACAATTTTAGTCGAAGCTAAGCCCACATCTAAAGTTGGATATACATACCAAGAGCACATGCGGGCCAATTATGATGCTGAATTTTGGGAACCAAGCACTTACACCCCTAATTTGAAAGTTAAAAACAATGCAGATTACAATACCTGTAGCCGCTGGGAAGAAAACCCCAAAGACAGTGAAAAAAGACTCCCTGGGGCTGTAATCAGGCAGCGAGTTGTTCTGTAGCAGTTCGGGTGAATATCCAATAAAACCATTTTCTGAAATAATGCAAGGGAGAGCAACATTAGCCCAATGAGAAGACATAGCACACATTTCCCTAGATTACAGTCCTATTTCATATATCACTTTAAATATTGGAAAGGTGGGGGCATGTACGTGGCACAGGGACAGAGAAAGTCTGCAGAACTGTCTTCCCTCTCACTTCTAGGGCTGACTTTTATGGGAAGTAGAAAAGTTCCTCTTTAAAGTTTCATAAGTGTTATAAATAATAATTTGTTGTAAAGACTTTCTTCAAAGCCTTCTTGCTTTTTGCTAATAACTCCTTGTTAAGCCCTATCCTATGTAGCTGTTAGACATGCTTACAGGCACATAGTACATTCTATGTCCTTGTACTTTAACCAAGATATCTGTGCTGCACGTGCTCACAGGCATGTCCCAGCTTGCAGCCTATGCCCCTTCCTTATTTGCACTTCCTTTTTGTTCTCCATTGCTTTTTACATTCTTAGAAAAGTTTTAAGTTATTAGCCAATCAGGTTTTAGTTTAGATTGTGAGGTCTGGCTCCAACCAATGGAGATCAGACACAGCAGTAAGGACAACCCCAAATGTGTAAAGGAAAAATATGTCGCTTTTCCTTTGTTCATTGTACTCTCATAGCAAGATGTCTGGCAAAGGTACCCTTCCTGCAGGAAATAAAAATTGCCTTGCTGAGAGTTCCTTTGTCTCAGTGCTAATTTTTCTTTGCAGCACCGAGCATCTGATTCCAACAACTTTTGTGTGCTGATCCCATAGATACAGGTGGATGAAATAACATGAAAGGAAGCAGTGGTTACCTCTGGGAAGGGAAGCATTTTCATCTTCTCCTTCATAGCCTTTAATATAGCAGAAATGTCTTTCAATTAGCATATATTTATATGCTTGTTTTCCACTTAAAAAATTAATCCATATTTGCAAGTTACTTCCCTACTCAAAAACCTTCCATGAGTCCCTAATGGCTACAGAATCAAGTCCAAACTCCTATCAAAGCCTCCACAACCTGCCAACAGCCACCACTCCCTACTTATCCCTTGCCTTTTCTCCTCCCCAGCAGCCCCACTCTGAAGAACGCTACCCACATGCATCCCTGTGCCTTCCTTAGGTAGTCTACTGGCCTTCCAGAATCTTCTCCCACATCTCTAAGCATTGTAGAGGGCCAACTCTTCAAGTTCAGCTCACATGATGCTCCTTTGGGCTTTATAAGCACTCCCTAATCAGAATCTATTCCTCCTTCCTCACTGCTCTTGGCACTAGGTCTGGCCACAGTAGGGCTTTCCCCAACTAGACTCCTTGAGGTGTGAAATCCAGGTCTACAGGTCTCTATCCTCTAGAGCCAAGCACTGCAATGGTGCATAGTAGGTAGGTTGCAAACATGGGTCACGCCGAAAAGAACCTTTCTCTTAGATCTCTCAGCCTATAAGCACATCTTGCTTCCAGACTTTCAATTTGACTTGTTCACAGACGACTTTATAGCAGGAACATCTCAGATCTCATTTCTTCAAAGCATTTTAAACATTTTTGTACATCAACTTTAACAAAGTTTTTTCAAGTGGTTTCAACCCTGCAGGAACATTGCTTCTTTGTCAAAGGAGGTCACTTTGAACAGCATCTGTGAACGTGCTAAAGGGCTATGGAATTTTAAGACACAAGTCAAGTGTTCTTGGTTTCAGGAACACCCAGGATTTTCAGCCTCTGCATTTGAATCTCGTCTCTGAGAAGGAGTTGGTTTGTTCCTATTAACTGTCGTCCAAGAAAAGCCAATCCCTGCTCCTTTTCCCTCAACTCCTGTAGTCCCATAGGATGGGTATTCAGCCATCACTCCCTCACCAATGCTAGGGTTTCGGTGACAGAATTTCCCACAAGCCTCATCCTCCACCCACTCAAAGTGTAATTACAGCCCAGCTTCCATCCACAAAAGAAGGCTCCTGCTACTCTGATGAGTCCAGTGAGGTCGCCCGCGCTTCACACGACTTCCAAGATTCATAACTTCATAAGAAAAATATTTTTAAAAATAATAATAAAATGAAAGCTCAGAGAAGCACAAGGGACCCTTGGGAGTCCAGTTAGGACTTAAATCATTGTCAATTGCTTTATTTTGCCTGAACACAGAATTTTTTCTGGCATATTAAATCCCAAGTACTGTACAAGTTTTCTGAATGGTTTGGCTTCTTCACAGCTGGCCCTCCCCTCATTAACAAAAAAGCAATAATAGCTAAGTTAACTTTAGCTTATCCGCTGGCTGACCTCACCGATGAGTCTTAAGCAGGAGAAAACCAGCCCAGCCTGCCTTGGAACTGAGCTCAGCCAAGCTGGACTGATGTGCAGGTCGCAAAGCAGATTTGAGTGGAGGGCTGTGCATGGCTGGCAGGCCCGACTCGAAGGACATAAAACACTTCATCAGGCACACTCATCTTCGAGGGCCCAAGGGCGGCCCTAACACAGGGGAATATTTGATCACCAGGCCTGAAGGGCTTTGCCCTGGCCAGCCTAAAGGTTCAGAGGGATTTCAGGCCCAATAGATGAGTCACTGGGAAGCCTTTTATCTGCCTGTCCCCTCAACAAGACCCACAGGCTGAGAGAATGAGTCACTTGGCTCCCTCGTGGGCCTGCCTCAGTTGCCCTCTCTTGCAGGGCAAACAAGAAATGGAACTCTGCCACACTCACAAGTGCACACTCACACTCACGCTAACACTACTACTGGCCCAGCCTGCTCTGGACAGGAGCCAAGCCCTGTTCCGAATCTTCTTCAAGGAAATAATCTTAACTTTGCAAAGAACCCTGGACAAAAATATGTGTTGATGCTTTGTTTACAATAATTTAAACTCAGGGGAGGGGCCAGGTGCTGTGGCTCATGCCTGTAATCCCAGCACTTTGGGAGGCTGAGGCAGGTGGATCACTTGAGGTCAGGAGTGACCAACCTGGCCAAAAGGTGACACCCCAACTCTACTAAAAATACAAAAATTAGCCAGGTGTGGTGGGGCATGCCTGTAGCCCCAGCTACTCTGGAGGCGGAGGCGAGAGGATTGCTTGAACCTGGGAGGTGGAGGTTGCACCATTGCAGTCAAACAGCCAAACTACCACTGCAGACCAGCCTGGGTGTTAGAGCAAGACCCCATCTCAATTTTTAAAAATTTAAAAATAAATTAAAAATTAAAAAATCAGGGGAGGTTCTAAATGTCTAATTATGGAGGACTGAGACATTTTAAATGCTTATAAAAAGTTTTTACTATGAGAGAAAACTGTCCATGTTATATATGATATATGTTAATTCAGAAAACTGGATACCATTTATAGTATAAATACAAAAAACATGAATTAATCTATATATGTAAGAAACGGCTTACATGTATAGAAGAAAATACACACAAAAATACTAATTGTGGTTGTTTGTAAATGCAATTACAGGCAATTATTTTCCCTTCTTTTTTTTGTTTCTGCAAAACATCCACATTTAAGCTAATGGGTCGAGTGCAGTGCCTCAGTCTGCAATCTCAGCGCTTTGGGAGGCTGAGGCAGGAGGATTAGTCAAGCCCAGGAATTTGAGACCAGCCTGGGCAACACAGGAAGACCTCTTCTATATGACACACACACACACACACACACACACACACACACCCCATTAGCCAGGCATGGTAGCTTGTACCTGTAGTCCTAGCTACTCAAGAGGCTAGGAGGATCACCTGAGCCCCAGAGGGTCAGGCTGCAGTCAGCTGTGACTGTGTCACTGCACTCCAGCTTGGGTGACAAAATAATTTTTTTAAATGAACATAATCTACTTGCCATAAAAAAAAATCTATTAGGAAAACAAACAAAACATCCCACAATTGAAAGCCCACTTTCTCCAGGCAGCTTTTCTATGTATGAATAGCTTTTCTTTCTTTCCATTTATACTCTGTTTCCCAAAATGACTTGAGTGGCTTACGAAAAAAATATAAAGAAGATAGGGAAAATGAAATAAGAACCAAAGAAAGAAAGAAACTGAGCAAGAGAGAGGGTGAGAACACCCCCAGTTGTACCTCCATGACCCACAGTCTGAGGCCTTATTCGGAGAGAAAGTTCTAACTGTCTTGACCAAGCCCACTCAGGCAGCCCCACTTGGGACAAGTGGACAAGAAGGAGGCCCCCAAGGCTGGCACAGTGGACCCTGTCTCATTTCCTCTGCCCCTATCTTCCCAGGCCCTTACCTCTTGCACCTCACCTATCACCACCCCACCTCAGGGTCACCAGTCCTGAGCCAATCCCCAAAGAGTCTTGTTCACTGATTCCCATCCTGCCCGCTGGGGCCTGGGTCCCTCTCACACCCCGAACCTGGTGGCTCACCAGACCCGAGGCATGGTTGACTCTCTGTTGGGCTTATGGAGAGTGGGTACCCAGGGGAAGCACTGATATCTCTGACTGGCCAATACTAGCTGGCTAAGCATGGTGTGAGGTCAGCTGGTCACACCCAGGGCTAGGGCTGAGGTCCATGCCACCTGCCATGCCTTCTGACAGTGGCTCTTAATGCCTGACTTGCTGATGCCCAGACCAAAGCTTCCTAATTCTTTTAGTTATGGCCCCATTTGAGAGCCTGATGAAAACCATGGTCCCTGTCCCCATAGACACCACATTTTGCATAACATTTTGGGAGAGGACAGATTTCTGAAGCCTCTCTGGAGGGCATGGACCATAAGGTTCAAAACTTCTACTGTAGCAGCTACATCTGCACCCGAGACCGTCCTGCCAGGAGGCGCACAACTTCCCAAGCCCTGCCTGCCACCATGCCTTGCCTCAGAGTGGACAGCAGCCCTGAGAGTGACGTAGCCAATAATGTTTTCATAGTGCAATCCTTGCCAAACAATGACCAAGACTGTGTGCCCAGAGATTGTGCAGTCACCCCAAGCACACCACTGGGCAACCTCACCTCCGAAAATAATGCTGAGCAGCCACTGACTGAGCCCTTCCTATGTGCCAGCCACCGAGCACCAAGACCTTACAATGTCATACAAGATCCTCATGACTAACTGAGGACACTGAGGCTCCGGAAGGTGAAGAATCTTGCCTGAGATTACACAGCCAGATCAGCCTGTATTTCACCCACTGCCTCTCCTTGTGGCAGAAAGCCAGGCCTCTCTCTCTAGGAGGTGGGTCCCCAGGATCTGGCACTGTACCCCCTCACAGAGAGATACCTACAGCACAGGTTGCCTTTCAGCCCCCAGAAACATGCCCACAAAGATCATGGCATCTCCCCGGCCCCATCTGCGTAGGGCAGGCAGGGGTACTATCCTGTGGAACACCATGTGCCAATGGGTGTATGATTGGCTGGAGCTTACACAGTTGGGAGGACCCCACATCTGTGAATTCAGGTCTCCGTCTACCACACTGTCCCTCTGTAATTCATTCCAAAGTCACTCCCAGTCACTCCCTATGGATTTCCTTTTTTTTTTTTTTTTTTTTCTTTTTTCTTAAAGAGACAAGGTCTCACTCTATCATCCAGGCTGGAATGCAGTGGCACTATCAGCTCACTGCAACCTCACACTCCTGGCCTGGAGCAATCCTCCCACCTTGGCCTCCCAAAGCACTGGGATTACAGGTGTAAGCCACCACGTCTGGCCTCCCCAGGGATTTCCAACGCTTGTTTCTTGACCTCAGAAGAGTCTCTTTGCCTCCCTGTCGGGCTTTCGATTTCTCTGCTGGCGAAACCAAGTCTGTGGGTTGGGGTCCTGTCATCTGACATCTTCCAACTCTCAAAGGCCTGGGATGCCTGGGGCCTGCAGCTGCTGCGTGTGAATGGAGCTGGGTTTGACCTGAACATCTATCTGTTCCTGTATCCATGGAATAAAAATACTTTGGTCCGGTTCGAGCTGTATGCTTTCAGGAAGAACAAAAACAAAGGGGGGGGGGGGGGGGGGGATGGGAGATGCCACAGGAAGTGGGCAGTGCAGGGACGGGCTCCAGTGGGAATGCGGAGAATGTGGGGGGTGGAGTAAAAGAGAGAACAAACGACAAGACCCAGGAACAGGTAGAGGGAAAGTCCTTGAAGCTCTGTCTACAGAAAGGCTTGATCTTTCCACCTGGAATTCGGGTAACTCGGGCTTCTTGTGATGTGGCCCATGGCTGTGGCTCTTCAGGGCCCACCATCTGTTCCCAAGGGGTGCTCGTGGGAGCCTACCCTCCTCCCCTCAGCCAAAGGCAGGCAGCGGGGGTCACCAGTGGGACCAAGAGCTGCTCCAGCAGGGCTGGTTGGGGTGCCCGGCAGGCGGGCAGGCGGCCCCTGGCCTGGGAAGGTGGCTGCTGGCGGGCTCTGGGTGGCACCTGCGGTGTCCCCAGCCTCCTCCGCCGCTGGCGCTGCTGAAATTAGAAGAGGGAGTGGGGAAGTCACACCCCTCCCTGCGGGCGCTGGAAACCGAGATTTCCAAAAATGATACTGGGGCTGCGGGCTGCTTTCCTGGCAGGGGCTTCCGGCGGCACTGGCTTTCTTCTGGGTTCCCCACCCCTGGGCCAGCGACCGGCGACCAGCCAGACAGTCCTTTCCTGGGAACGGACAATGGGAGAGGCTGGCGCAACCGAGAATAGCCTGCGCGGAGGAAGGGCTCGGGACGGAGCGAGGAGGGCGGGGCTGGGAGGGCGCAGGAAGAGCGGCTGTGCGAGGAAAGGGAAAGGAGAGGCCGCTTCTGGGAAGGGACCCGCACCACGACGCCCGAGGGGTGACGGGGGAGGTGGGAGGCCCCGGAGACCGCGCGAGGCTCCTCGGCGGAGGAAGTGGGTGCGGCGCGCACGCGGGACCTCACACCCGGCCTCGCGCGCCGCCCCTGCACCGCGCAGCGCCCCTTCCCACCTGCACCTCGCCTGCTCGAAGCGGCCTCACGTCAGGGTGTCCGCGGAAAGGGGAGGAAAGGGAGTGTCCACGGGCCCCATCCTGCCATTTGTCACCCACAAAAGTTCCTTCCCAAGCAGCCTCACCCTCACCGCGACACTCACTCAGACACTGCCCAGACCCAGATGAGCTAAGAGGCACAGAGACGGGCAATTAAACACAGCAGGCCGGCCTGCCTGGGCTGGGGGGTGGGGCTTTTCTTCTGGGAGCTGCAAAGGAGGAAGCAGTTGTAAGTTATCAGGGAGGAGTCCAGTCAAAACTGAGTTCAAGGAGCATAGATATGGGAGAAGTCCCCGCCATGCTAATCCTTCCTCGCGTGGAGCACAGGGACCTCTTCCAGGCACAAGGACCCTGAAGATCTCTGGGTGAGGAAGGCAAGAACAGTGGCAAACAGGAATCAGGACACCTGGGTTCCGGCCCTGGTTATGCCAGGACTCACTGTGGAACTGTAGGCAAGCCCTTTTCTCTTGGAGCTTTGAAATGCAAATTCTGAGTCAGCGACTGGCATGGGCCTTCCTAAGGAGCTCCCCGGTGATGCCATGCTCCTGCTAGGCAGCTCTCACTCTCAATAGCAGGGTATGAGATGATTTTTCAGAACCCTTCTACTTCTGCAGCCTGCCCAGCCAGAAGCCCACTCTCAGGCCTCTCAGGACACTCTGTCCAAATACACAGTTGGTTTACAATGGCAGTGGTAAAACCCCAAACCAGCTTCTAGTCCCTTCCCCAACTCTGTGGTTGTTGATACAGGATGTGCTCCAGAACCTGAAACAAGCTCACTACCACAGTTTGATATGTTAATAAAACTGTGGGAAGTAGAAAAGTTCCCTTTTAAAGTTGCCTTTCTTGTTAAAGAATAAGTGTGCTAATAACTTTGTTATGCCCCGTCCTATGTAGCTGTTAGACATGCCATGCTTACAGGCACGTAGTATATTCTATGTCCTTGTACTTTAACCAAGATATCTGTGCTGGATGTGCTCACAGGCATGTCCCAGCTCTCCATTGCTTTTACCTGTTTAAAAAAGTTTTAAGTTGTTAGCAAATTGGGTTTTAGTTAGATTGTGCGGTCTGGCTCCAGCCAACGGAGATCAGACACAGCAGTAAGGACGACCCCCAAATGTGTAAGGAATAAATTTGTGTGTTTTCCTTTTTTCATTGTACTCTTGTGCGAAGATGGTTAGCAAGAGTACCCTTCCTGCAGTCCAGGAAGTAAAAATTACATTGCTGAAAGATCCTTTGTAACAGTGCTAATTATTCTTTGTGGCACCGAGTGTCTATTTCCAACAAAAACCTCATTGGCTGATGATGAGAGATTACATGGAAGGGCAGAGAGATGAGGAAACCTTCGCGGTCTAATGCATTGGCCAGAGGAAACTAAGTGCAGAGCTGGAGCCAATTGTTCAAAAGACATGCAAAGTCAAAAGGGGAACAGTAACCCTAATTTACAGTTTAGTTTGGAGTCCAGATAGTATCAAGTCCCAATCTGTTAGGCTCTCCCATTGATTTGGGTCATAACAATCCTGGTACAACTATCGGTGTTCAATAAAAGTGTTTTGAAATAGAACTGAATCGGGCTATATGGCATTGGACTATTTTGAAATTGAACTGAATTGGACTGTGTTGCTTTGTATTGATCATGGCTGGGAGATTTGGAAGAGGAAATAATAATAGGTTTCAGAGAGGCCCCCAAGGAGTTCTGGGCGTAAGCCTGGAGCCTTCCCTGAACCACAGTGTCCTCTGGCTTCAGCCCTATTGACTTTGGTCCTCCAAAGAGAGGGTGGAGAGAGGATATGCACAGGGTTTCCAGCCCTGACACCCCACCCAGAGAGAAAATACACAGAGGGAGGGCTGGACATTCCAGCAGTGGCCGGAAGGGAAATCTGAAGTGGGGCTGGGCCTGCCCAGAGAGCCAGGGGCGTCCCACCCAGCCCGCCCAGAGAGGAGCAGCCTGGAGCTGCTGCCTGGCCCTGGGGAGGGCCTCCATCCTACGGGAGGACTGGCTGTTGGGAAACAGTGGGAAGAGCCCCCAGGGCTGGGCAACCCAGGGGACGAAGCACCCAGGTTGGGGGATGTCAGGGCAGCCTCCCTGGCCTATTGGGGGAGTGGCTGGGAGGGGCAGTGTCCCGAAACAAGAGCAGCTCCTGTCAATCCCTGTGGTCTAGGAGGGCAGTCCTGACTCTTTCTGAGCTAAGGAGTCCTCATTTGTGAAAGGAAAGATAAGCCTTTTCTTCATGAAGAATGGTTTCTAATAACCAAGAAATTGTTCCATCTGCTAACATGGGCTCTATTTTAAATGCTTAATGAACCTTTTCTCATAATGGCCTTGGGGTCCGTAAGCTGAGATGAGATCTTTGCCTAGAGAGGCCCATAGCAGAAAGAGCTGTCAAATGCCCAAGAATGTGAAAAGAATCTGACTTGAGGAGACACTAGGTTCTCACCTGGGCCCCAGGAAACAAGAGGTATCTTGGGGTGAGAACAGTGCTGTCCACTTGCACTGTGCACAGTTCCAAGTGCTTTACCTTATTAACTCATTGAAGCCTCACACCTACCCTATGATGTAGATGGATTTTTTTCAGGGAAGGAAACTGAGGCACGGAGAGGGAACTGGGTTTCAAACCTTGTGCTGCCACTGCTGGGCGGTGCTCCTCCAAGGCTGCACGGAGTCTTGGATGAGTGCCAGGGGCCCCAGCTGGTCAGGCTGGGACCCTGCAGAGGGGTCCAGAGAGACCCCACTCCAGCCCAGCCCACAAAGCCCCCACCAGCCTGCCATGAAAGGAGCCCTGAGAAAGGAAAATCTGGCCTCCTTATCTCCTGGGGGAAAGGAATGCACTTTCCCCGCTGCCAGGATAAGGGGCTGTTTTGATGGGAAGTCTCCACCCTGGCTGTGGGTTCCTCTCAGCCACCCACATACTCCTCTGGCCATCTCTGCCTCTGGCATCCCGCTTCCCATGCTTAAACTCCTGACCCTCAACAGCCCCAAAATAATCCTACCTCAACTCATGGGCCCCTCAAATCAGCTGCCCCTGCACATCTCCAAACTGGTCAAGAAGTCTGCCCTGCCCCACTCTTGATTGGCTACCCTCTCCAGGCAGGCAGCTGAGAGGCGGTGGGAGGTCAAGTGGCCCCTGCAGGGAAGGGGCAGTCAGTATCAACACTCAGATATATTGGCAGAGCCATCCTCCTGCCAAGCACCTTTTTCTTTTTTCTTTTTTTTTTTTTGAGACAGGGTCTTGCTCTGTCACCCAGTCTGGAGTGCAGTGGCACGATCATAGCTCACTGCAGCCTCCATCTCCCAGAGCTTGTGATCCTCCCACTTCAGCCTCCCAACTAGCTGGGATTACAGACTGGCACCACAAAGCCCAGCTATTTTTAAATATTTTTTGTAGAGACAGGGTCTCACTTTGTTGCCCAGGCTGGTCTCCAACTCCTGGGCTGAAGCAGTCCTCCCATTTCAGCCTCGCAAAGTGCTGAGATTACAGGCATGAGCCACTGTGCCTGGCCCAAAATGTCTTATTGTACTGTCCCATTTTCGTCTGTTTTTGGACCACTGCTGACCACAGATGACTGCAACTGCAGAAAGCGAAACTGTAGATAAGAAGAACCACTGCATGTGAAATATTTAGAAGAGGCAAATTCATAGAGGCAGAAAGAACGATAAAACAGAGGTTACTGGGGGCAGAGTTTCTCTTTGGGGTGATGACAGTCTTCGGAGTAAATGGTTAGGACAGTTGCACAACAGTGTGTATGTAATTAACGCCACCGATTGTACTGTGAAAATGGTTAAAATGGCTACGGATATTTTACTACAATAAAAAAAATACACAAGCCATTTCTTTCCACAGCACCCTCCCCAGGGATCCTCAGAGATCGCACCCTGCATCCTTGCTTAAGGTCTGGGCTCCTCCCTGCCGTACAGATGTGGGAATAGAGGGTAAAGAGGGCTTCCTAGCCAAGGCTAGTGGAAGGTGAGGACAGAGCCACAGGCCCTGCCTACTAGCTGTGGCCTCCCTCCGGCTCTTCACACCACAGAGAGCTGCTTCCTCCAGGAGAAGCAAGGCGGGGAAGCTGCCCCAGCAAGCCATCTGATCACCAGTCACCAACGTCGGCAGAAATCACTGTGTGCTCAGGGTTTAGGTGGAAAGCACCATTGCGCTCAGGAGCTTCCTGAATCCATGGAGTTTTACTCAGGGGCGAGGCGTGTGAGAAATTGCAAAAAAGCTGTCAAGAAACACAAACTACAGCATCTCAATATCAGGCATGCCCAACTCCTAAGGAAGACTTCTGCAAAGCAAGGGCGCTGTTATTCCAGCCCTACCGTCAGCACATGTTCTCATTTTCAAAACTTTCCTGGTCACTGGGACCCAAGGCCTAGGAGTCGCATTTCATCTGCAGTCCCACTAAATGAGAGCTGGCCTTGAATGAGTGTGTGGTTAACCCAGGCTGCCCTGGACTAGTGCCATATCACCTAACCTTGCTGCTTCATGCTGTACCCCATTTCCCTCTAGGAGGCTGGCAGGGGCGCCCTGCTCTCAGTCTCCTGACTCTGAGAGGAGGAAACCAGAAGTGCCTGCATGTGCCTCTGCGTGTTCCTTTGCAAGCCATTGCGTGCCTTTTCTGCAGGTGCCCATGGAGAGTGAGCTGTGTCTATACCATCTCCCCATCAGATTAGGAATCCTCAAGGTTAGGGACCAGTTCCCTCCTCCCTCTGGATTCCCTCCTCATCCCCAGGTGGCTATAGTCACTGGGGTGCTGGATGGGTCCAGTGGCTATACATCCTGCCTGCACAGCCTGGGAAGTGTTTTGATGACTGATCAACCCAGAGAGCATAGAGAGGAGAGCAAGAGGAGGAGTCATGTTCTTGGCTGAATGTGACTGAGGTGCCCCAGGAAACTACCTTGCTATGCAAAGTATGGTCCCCAACCTGCAGCATTGGAACCTTCATCTTAACAAGATCCTCAGATCCTGAAGCACTGTCTTAGAGTATAACCCAGGGCCCCCAGGGACCTATTCTTCCAGGACAAGCAATGATAGTGATAATAATTATTTATTGAGCACCTACTTTGTGCCAGGCATGACACCAGGCCTCTTATAAACATTATCTTATTTTATGCTTTGGCAACCCAGCAAGGAAGGCATTATTACCTGCTTTTCAGACACAAAGAGAGCAGGTCAGAGAGGTTACCTAACTTGACCAAATTCATGCAGCAAATGATAGCCGAACTGGAACTTGAACCCAGAGGTCTGACTTCAAAGCCACATCCCTGACAACTGCAGTACATGTGACGCAATCTTTCACATCAGGTCAACAGTGACAGCCATTTGCCAACTCTCTATGGGGTCCAGAGATTTAAAGGCAAATGCAATCCCCAGGGAGATGTCTAGAGGCTGCGCCATTGCCGAGTGCTAGCCTGGGGTGTGGGTACCTATGTGTTGGAGTTAGGTCAACCCTATGGTAGAGGCCTCCACAGTTCTTCAAAACACATCCCCAAAGATGAAGGTTCAGGCCTCACTCCCCAGGGAGCAGGAAGGTCCAGGGCAAGAGGGACATGTAGGTTAGATGGTGAGCATGCCTGGAAGTTCTAGCACTGGCCTCGTCTGGGACATGGAGTGAGGGTACAGGGGAGAAGAGCAAGGGGGTCTCACGTGGGTCCTTTGTGCATTATTTAACTTTCGAATTTGCAATCTGGGGCATCATCTCCTGCCAGCCTCAGGAGGTGGTGCTCTCCTGCCAGCTCCACTTCTGGGTTAACTCTCACCCCCTACCCTTGGCCAGCACCCACGGGCTCCTCGTCTACTCTCAGCCCAGGACTGCCTACCTTGTTCTCTGGGTCTGTAGCTGTCCACCTCTCTCCCCACCCAAATGTGAGTGACTTGAGGGCACATCTGCCACTTTGTGTCTCGTACAGACCCACCATCCTGCCTCCCACCCCAGGAGATGCCCCCAAAATGGTGAAACCAGAAGTGCCTTCAGGGGCCCTTCTGTAGCCACATGGAATCTTCGAATTCCCCACAGCCAGGAGACACCTGCCATGTGCAGTGAGGGGAACACAAACCAGCAGCGGGGACACAGGCGGGATGTATCAGCCCACCCCTCAGCGGTCACCCTCCGCTTCCTTGGAACTCCTAGCTGCTCAGGGCTGAGGTGGGCGAGGCTCAGAAGTGTGGAAGGGCCCTCCCCAGCTGGTGATTTCATGTACCAGGCATCCGTCCCTGGAACGCCCAGCCAGCGGGGAGCCGGGCCAGCCCATCCCTCCTGCTCAGAGTCACAGAAGGGGAGCAGACTCAGGGGTCGAAGCTGGGCAGCGCTCGGCTTGCTCCCACTTCCTTGTGCAACCTCGGCCAGGTCCCATGGCTTCCTCAGCCCACGGCTCCTTTCTCTGGTGTCCAAGCCAAAGCCAGCAAATGAGAATAATCCAAAAGAGACAGCTGGGTTGTGGGATCAGGGTGGAGGCTTGGAGTCAGGGGTCTGGGATTCTGGTCAGTCATTTTCTCTTCATCAGAACCAATCTCAGAGCAAGAGGGAGGCCTAAGGCAAGCCTGCTGCTGGCCAGGGGTCATGGGGACCACAGTCCACAGAAAGCCTTCTAACAAGGACTGGATCCAAACAGTCAGGGAACAAGATGCCTTAAGCATTAGTTTCTCACCTAACCAGAGAAATACTAAATGTGCAATGCACATAACTTTACAAACAAGAACAATCAACATAAAATAGGTGGAATATTGAAAATATTCAACAGATGGAACAAGTCAAAGAACATGCTTTGCTTCCTATTCAGGCCAGGAAGGGAGAGAAAGAAAAGGCATGGAAGGCAAGGAGGGATGGGGAAATGGCAAAGTGGGGGCAGAGGGGAAAAAGAGAGACAAAAGGATTGGGGAGAAAAAACAGAGAGAGACAAGTATAAAGGATGAAAGGATGAGGAGGGAAGAAAAGAGGAGGGAGAGCAGGTGGATTTTGGGGAATGCTTGACAATTGGTCAGGCTTGGTCTGCAGAAGCTCAGAAATCCTTACCTGGATGTGAGCCTTTGTTTATAATTCTTCACTCTTCTAACCCTTAAAAATACCTCTGTTCTAAGCCTGAATCTTTCCCCCTTCAAGTCAAGGATGCCTTTGAGAATCTGGCAGTAGTTCTGGACCCTGTCCTTGAAAAAGACACTTATTTAATACAGTTTTACATGCAACTTCAGCGGCTCAAGGACTCAGTGTTAAAAATACTAATCTAGAAGCTCCATTCTGATTGGGAGGCCCATAATGGCCAAAGCAAAAACACTTCAACTGCCAGATAAAATTAAAATGAGGGTGGGATGTGTAGAATCTCATGTGTATTCAAGTCATCACATCGAGCTTTAATTGTGCCATTGGCTTCATTGACAGAATTTGGGCACCTGAGCACCATTCTCTGGTTACTACCCCAACAGTGGTATTGGAAGCAAGGCTGGTTCCTCCAAAGGGCCCATTGTGTATGTGGATGGTTATGCAGTAAAAGGCCTTTGACCGGCCGGGCGCGGTGGCTCAAGCCTGTAATCCCAGCACTGTGGGAGGCCGAGGCGGGTGGATCACGAGGTCAAGAGATCGAGACCATCCTGGTCAACATGGTGAAACCCCGTCTT
>NW_016107903.1:412096-453504 GCF_001604975.1 Cebus imitator
AAAAAGGCCTTTGACCCAGGTAACAATGTGTGAGTCAAATTAACCCTTTACAGATCTATAAGATTCATAAATCCCATATACGTGGTAGTTTCCAAATCTGAATGTACATAGGAATTACCAGTATGCTTATTTAGAATGTAGATTACTAGTCCAAAACTTGAGAATATGGGTCAGGCTGTTTTTCTAACGAGTTTCTAGATAATTCTGATACAGAAAATTCCCAAACCAAACGCTGAGACACACTGTTGTAGAGAAAATTGCAAGCCTGAGAGGCCGAGCTTCTGGTCTGCAGGTCAGCTGATTCTCTACTCCTTGCAGTGCGATTCTTGTACACTAGGGAGCAGGACTGAGCACACAGACAAGGGTTTGGACTACTGCATCAAAAAGCTTACCTTTACAGGGGAAAATAGAATGAGAAGTGCAGGACATGAAAGGTATAGTGCCAGGTGAAACTTCCTGAGGGCCTGGAAGACGCCAGATCTGACTTAAAACTCATGATAAGAGATATCTGGAGCACTTCTTACAATCAAGACTCCCAGGCTTCAGGCGGTTAGGAAACACACGCACACACCAAGTGTCCTCGGATTCTGAGGCACACACAAGTATTGCAGTATTGCAACTTGTTTGTTTATGGCACTTCAGGCCCAAGGGTATTTTAATCATAATACCAGACCATTATTATAAAGACGCTTCAAAAAACGAAAGTGCCCTTAAAATTCTAAAGCAAAAAACAATGAACATTACCAGGGTTATCTTCTTTTCTCTTCCTCTTCCTCCTTATTTACATACAGTTTTGCATGCAACTTCAGGGGCTCAAGGACTCTGTGTTGAAAATATTTATTCTAGAATGTACCATGTTAATTACTCATGCCATGATTACTCTGGCATGTGTGAAGTTTAAAATGGCGCTCATTCGGTCATTACAGATTTACTGTTTGAATTTGTTACTTTATTTACTTAAGAATGTTTTTCATTTTTAGCAATCAGGATTCTAAAGTATCATACCTTAAAAAATCTAGTATTTTGATTTCTTCCTCCTCCTCTCTCTTTTTCATTGAGGAGACTAATTGGAGAAGGTGGGCCACACTGGAATCCCCTGACTGAATGGGTTCCAGATGGTGAAGTCACTGGCCTCTTGGCCCAACCATTCCTCCCTTTTCCCTGGAGTGCTGTACAAATATTATCATTTTCTGGCTGTGCAGTGACATGAAAATGGTTGAGAGGCTCTAGGTCAGGTGTAAAAGAAACTCATGGAAAGGCAAGAACAGCCCCATCCAAAAGAAATCGTGGAGATACTTTCTGATTCTCTGCAAGATGCAGAATCCCAAGTCAGACGCCAAGCCAGCGTGGATTGGTTTGGGCTCATCCTGGTGTCCAATCCATACTGGTTTTGGCATCTGATTTGGGATTGTGGGTGGGTCTCAAGAGAAATGCTGAAGGGGCAGCCCTGCTTAGCAGAGTGGTGGTGACAGGGAAACCCGGGCACAGATTGCAGATCCTCTGCCCAGGGTGGATGGCCACCACAGTAAGACTGTCATACATTGATTTAGAATTTTCCTTTGCCAAGGCAATTTATTTATAGTAGTTCCTCATTTTGAGCATAACTTTTTAAAAACATTTTGATTTTCTGAAATTTGGATGTCTCACAAGCAACAGGAAGACTTAATGTAATGGTATTTTCCACCTGAAAATTTGGTGTGACTTAAAATTGATGGTGACTTGGAACTGAGGAAATACATTTCATTACCTCATTTAATCTCTAAATAATTGGTGAGGCAGATATTATTCTCTGTGTTCTAGAGGAGGAAACTGATGCTTAGGTGATTTCACCAAGGTTAAGGATTGAGGAAGAGGCAGAGTCAGGACTAAAATCCAGGTTCCAGTATTTCTTCCCTGATAATGTATGAGCAGATTTGTTCATAGTAGGAATTTGGGATTGCAGAGTAATTGCTCCAGGAGAACTGCTCTGACAAGTGGCTGCCACCCAGAGTTACTGGGACAGAGAAAGCAAGAAGTGACTTTCCTTTTGTTTCAAATAGAAATTTGAGGCAAAAAAATAGAAATGTATATAGGTTTGGTGGCTGTTGCTTGTTTGCTTTCAGCCATAACCAAGTCCCTTGATTACTTCAGTAACTTCAGAATATACCATGCTCATTACTCATGCCATGATCACTCTGTCATGTGTAAGTTTAAAATGGTGCTCATTCGGTCATTACAGATTTACTGTTTGAAACTGTTATTTTATTTACTTAAGAATGTTTTTCATTTTTAGCAGTCAGGATTCTAAAGTGTCATACTTTAAAAAATCTAGCATTTTGATTTCTGCCAGCTCAAGAGGACGCAGGAAGAAGTTTAACAGAAGAAATCATCTTCAAAATAATAAAACCCAAAAGTTGTTCTTTATAATATCCAGTAAGTGCTTATTTTCTGGAAAACAGTTGGTGGGGGAGGGGGTGGTGGGGAAGAAGAAACTACCCCTCCCCTGAACACTTGAAGAAAAAATAACTATCTTGGACATATTCTTTTTCATTTCTTTTCTTTTCTTTTTTTTTTTTTCGAGACAGAGTTTCGCTCTCTTCCCCCAGGCTGTTGTGCAATGGCATGATCTCGGCTCACTGCAACCTTCACCTCCAGGGTTCAAGCAATTCTCCTGCCTCAGCCTCCTGAGTAGCTGGGATTACAGGTTTGTAACACCACACCTGGCTAATTTTATAATTTTAGTAGAGACAGGGTTTCTCCATGTTGGTCTGCTTGGTCTCGAACTCTTGACCTCAGGTGACCTACCCACCTTGGCCTCCCAAAGTGCTGGGATCACCGGTGTGAGCCACTGCACTGGGCAGACATATTATTTCTAATCCTTAAAAGAACACCCTTCCAGGAAGGTATTTCTTTCCATTAGACAGATGAGCAAACTCAAAGGGTTTTGGTGACTTGCCCATAGCCACACAGCTAACAAGAAGCATGGTTGACACTGAGTCCCTGTTTCATCAGGGCAGGGGCCATCACTATCCTATTCTCTGCTGTATCCTGGAGCCTATCTCCTGGCACCCCAGGGGTTTCAATGACTACCTATGGGGTGGGAGGACGAGAGGAAGAAAGAAAGGGAGGTGGAACAGGTGTGTGTGCCGCCAGGCGCTCCGTCCGCCCTGTCACTCCCCTTCTTTGGAGACAGCACTCTGACAGTCTGTTCTATCAACTCCATTCTCCTGCAACTTTTATCACACTTTCACAAGCTGCTCAGATTACGTTTCCTAGGACTGTGTCCATCCATCTGCCTCACTGGATGCTGATCCACTATAGTGTGTTTCCCAGTCAGCCACTCAGCAAAGTGCTACAGAGAGCCAACCATGTGCACATTACTTTCCAAGATGCTGGAATAAAATGGCAATAAGATGGGATTCCTGTGCTTGAGGTTCTTACAGCCTGAAAAAAAATGACCTCTGCATTTCCTACTCAGCACCGGGTGCCCTCAACATCCAAAGTATGGGGATTTTCTATAGCTGCCTATCAAACTCTCTCAGCTACCATCGGTGCATCTTTCTGCAATTTCTGATGCCTCGTTTTGTTACTTTCAGAGACATCAAAGGATGGTCCCAATTGAGGGACTCTTCTCAACAGCATGTTCTTGTGCTTCTTCATTTAGGGCACATCTCCCACGCTGGGAAGAACAAGACAAATACGAGGAGTTGGGCAAGTGTCGCACAAAGTTCTGTCCCTGGCTGGGCAGCCCACTGACTTCTAAGAGATAATGAAATTTATGTGTTTGTGTGTGTGTGTGTATATATATATATATATATATATATATATATATATATATATATTTTTTTTTTTTTTTTTTTTTTTTTTTGAGACGAAGTCTCACTGTCTCATCCAGGCCAGAGTGCAGTGATGTGATCTCGGCTCACTACAATCTCCGCCTCCCAGGTTTGAGTGATTCTCCTGCCTCAGCCTCCCAAGTAGCTGGGATTACAGGTGTGCACCACCACACTCAGCTAATTTTTGCATTTTTAGTAGAGGCTGGGTTTCACCATGTTGGCCACGCTGCTCTTGAACTCCTGACCTCAGGTGTTCCCCCCATCTCGGTCTCCGTGCAGGCATGAGCCACCGTGCCTGGCCAGATGATGAATTTTAAAGTTATGATTTACTATGAAGAAACTGAACACCCACAGATATTAGGGTGTTGGCCCAGGGTCCCACAGACAGTGGTAGAGAGAAGGCTGGCTTTAAGCCTCCCAATGTAAAATACTTTAACTACCGTCCCCTTTCACCTCACTAGTTAGTAACTTCACAAAATGCATTTTAAATGCCATGCCCTCATGGGACTTATGTGTCCTGCTTGTTTTCTAATTCAGTCAGTGAAGAGCAGGTGAAGAGCAGGTGCCCAGCAGCTGGAAACAATGTGAGCTTGATGGTTAAGGACATGGACCCTGAGGTCAGAAGCCAGGGCTCAAATTCTGGCCCCATTGCTTACCAGCTGGATAACTGCCGGGCAAGATAACCTCTCTGAACCTCATTTATCTCATCTTTATCGTACGGACAATAACAGCACAGGGACCCCAGGGTATTGTTACGATATAACGAGACGTATAATGCTTAGTGCAGCACCTGGCACATAAAGAATGCTCAATAAACATTAGCTATTACAGTATGCCCCCTCCCTTATCCATCAGGGGTACATCCCATGACCCCCAGGGGATGCCTGAAACCATGGATAGTACCTAACCCTATATACACCATGTTTTTTCCTATATATACATATCTATGATGAAGTTTAATTAATTTATTTTTACTTATTTTATTTTATTTGAGACGGAGTTTAGCTCTTGTTGCCTGGGCTGGAGTGCAATAGCACAATCACGGCTCACTGCAACCTCCACCTCCTGGGTTCAAGTTATTCCCCTGCCTCACCTCCCGAGTAGCTGGGATTACGGGTGTGAGCCACCACACCCGGCTAGTTTTCTATTTTGAGTAGAGACAGGGCTTCTCCATGTTGGTCAGGCTGGTCTCCAACTCTCAACCTCAGGTGATCTGCCCACCTTGGCTTCCCAAAGTGCTGGGATTACAGGCGTGAGCCATCGTGCCTGGCCAAAGTTGAATTTATAAATCAGGCACAGTAACATATCAACCACAATAATTAATAATAAAATAGAACAACTCTAACAATATACAATAATAAAAGTTATGTGGACGTGTCTCTCTCAAAATAGTCACCCTTCTGCTTGTGATGATGTAAGACGATAAAATGCCTACACGGAGATGAAGTGAGGCGGATGACGCAGGCACTGTGACATAGCACTTGGGTATTGTTGGCCTTGAGCTCAAGCCCTTTGCTACTTGACAGCTGGTCTGATAACCAAGCCGGGTACTGTGTGACTGACGGCGGGTAGTGTGCACAGTGTGGCTACCCGGGACAAAGGGGGCTTCACGTCCAGGGCGAGACGGCACAAGATTTCATCATGCTACTCAGAATGACAGTCAATTTAAAACTTATGAACTGTTTGTTTCTGGAATTTTCCATTTCATGTTTTCAGACTGCGGTTGACCACGGGTAACGGAAACCACGGAAAGCAAAACCGTGGGTTGGGGGCTACTGTGTTACTTTCCTTCCTCACCACACCACCTTCAAATCTTACATTCAAGAAAGGTACAGCAAAGTGAACTGACCCAGAACTTTTTTCTCATCTTAATCAATTATTCCACTTTACTTTCTTCTCTGCTTACAAGCAGAAATATACTCAGCATTTTAAAAAGTATTAATTTTATCCAGACCATTTGGTAAAGAATGTCTGGTAAGGGCCCTGTAAGATTCTGATACAGGAATAGATGTAGACATCTGATATAAAAATCCGATGGCCTATCAGAAGTAAGTTTGACACCATATGTTCTCACTTATAGGTGGGTGTTGAACAATGAGAACACGTGGGCACAGGGAGGGGAACATCACACACTGGGGTAGGTTAGGGGGTGGGGAGCTAGGGGAGGGACAGCGGGGGGCGGGGAGTCTAGGGAGAGAAAGCACTGGGAGAAATGTCTGATGTACGCAACAGGGGGATGGAGACTGCAAACCATCATGGCATGTGTGTACCTAAACCCTGTGGGATGTGCACATGTGCCCCAGGGCTTAAAGTACAATTGAAAAAAAAAAAGAAATAATTTTGAAAGGACTAAGCTGGGCAGCAGTTGATGAACCACTTTTCTTAATCATTATTGCTTACTCTTGCAAAAAAAACACAAAACGTTCATAACTCTAATTATTTTTAATTTTTCAGAAAACTGGCACATATTCTCAGAGAAGCAAGGGGAATTTCCCTTCACATCCCTAGACCGTATGCTCAGGGTGAAAGAGACTGTTGTTTGGGCCACAGACTTGAGAGCCAGACGTGATTTTCACATGCAAATGGTGGCCACATACAGAGATAATCCAGGCCCCGGGCCAGGCAGAGACCCCAGCCGGCTGCCTCTTCATGCTCTCTCGGGACATGTGGCTGAGCTGCCGTGCTGTAATGAGGGAGTCTGCCATCCAATGGGAGAGGCCATGCGTGGAAAAAGACTAAAAATACAAAAGATGCAAGAAACCATGCAAATGAATTTAGTTCAGAGTGAGAAGGCATGCGTCACTGAATCATGGATGGGGCTGGCCAAGATTTACCAGCGGCAGTAAAGTGTTTGAGTTCACATGCCAGACATGGTGCTGGCTGCTTTCTCTCCAGTATCTCAGGGCCAGGCCATCAGTGCCTGTGATTGTGCATGGGTCTACGTGTAGACCCACTCACATAGCCAGTGGTTCAGGTAAGGTAAATACTTACTGCAGGATCTTGGACCTTTTTAAATTTTTTCATCTTTATTTTGGATTATAAACTAATGAGACAAAAAATTAACCAATGTTTTCATTGATTAAAATAAATTTTGTTTAACAAGTGTGTGTGCATTTCTGACGGGGGTGGTGGACAAAAGACGGGATGGGAGGTGGGGTAAGAAGGGCGGTAATGGAAACACTTAAGAGGCATGTACAAACAAATCAAGAGAATGAGATCACAAAACTGTCTCTCAAGTTGCATCTGGTCTTTATTGCTGCCCCAGCTTGGCTGCATGGGTCCAGACTGTGTCTTCTCTAGACTGGACAATTGCAACTGCCTCTGAAGGTCCCCTGCCTCAGTCCCTCCCCGTTTGCGTCCACCCTAACCCCAAGCAGGGCTCCAGAGAGCAAATCTGATTTAACCCCTCCCCGATTCAAAGAAAAGCCTATTGACCTTTTACTCAGCTTTTATGATTTCTGTATCTTTAAAACTCATGTTGAATTTTAAAGTTATTCCTGGTTATTTTGTTTGTTTGTTTGCTTTTCTAACGAGAAAGACTAAGAAAATTCTCAAGATATGTCATCAAGCCTCTGTTTACAGTACATTCCATCTGGGACTTCTGAATGTTACTACATTAGTTTTAACTTGAAAAATATTATATACTATGTGAGCTCAATTACGTTTTAAAATGAAAAAGGATGGAAAAAAAGGCTATACAGAAATAGCTCTTAGACATCATATTTTAAAATTAAACATGTATTATTCTTAATAAAACTAAGTCAAAATTATAATTTAGTAGGTACTATCTACTCACACATATGAATAGAAATATGCAAGGCAAGAATACTGGACGGAAATATTAGAAATACAGATGCTCCTTGATCTTCAATGGGGCCATGTCCTGATAAACTATACGTGAAAAATAATGGCTGTGATCTGAACAGAGACAAGCTACTATTCTGCTTTTCACCACGGCCTGTGATACAAGCCGATCCTGGAAGGCCTAGAAGCTTCCAGGCTGAGAGTTCCCTGAGCCTCCCTCTGCCTCCTCACTTTGAAGCACCTTCCCACCGAACTGGGAAGGACTCTCTCTTGAACCTGAAAAGGCCCTGTTCGCTTTTGGCCCTCTCTCCCTGCACCCTGCCCCAGCACACCTACCTTCCTGCACTTTCTGAATTCTTCCATGTGTGCTGAGTCCTCACATATGCTGTTCCCACTCCTTGGGATCACCATCCCCAGTTTTCTACCAAGTGAACCCTTGTGTGATACGCTCACATCACTCTCTCCTTGAAGACCTCTCTGAAACCCCAGGGTCAAGGTTCTTACACTCTCCTCTGCCTGCAACTTGCATATTTTCCTTTAAAAGACTGAACCAGGAAATGGTGATGATTTGGTTAGGGAAGAGATCGCCTTATTCTTGTGTGTATCCTAAATTTCTAGCTTTGGGTTTGCATATTGGAGGACTCGGGAAAAGTTTTTCAGTGAGCTGATTAGAGTGGAGGAGTGAGGGAAGTCAAGGTGGGGAGGAGACAAAGAAATACAGAGATAAAGAGACAAATTGGCCAAGGAAGGACGGCAGAAATGAATGAGTCAGGGACTGAATGACAGTAAGACACAACTTTATGACGCACTGTGGAAAAATCTTTTCAGGAATAAATACATTTTCCCCCTTCTATCTAAGGTTTCATTTCTAAGTAGACCATTTCTCTGCTTATATTTGTTCCTAGTAAACCCTGATGTCAAATTAGCTTTTCTTTTTTTTTCTTTTTTTCTTTTTTGAGACAGAGTCTCGATTTGTCACCCAGGCTGGAGTACAGCAGCGTGATCTTGGCTACCTACAGCCCTTGCCTCCCAGGTTCTTCTCCTGCCTCAGCCTCCCAAGTAACTGGGACTAGAAGCACAAGCCAACATGCACAGCTAATTTTTATATTTTTAGTAGAGACAGGGCCTCACCGTGTTGGCCAGGCTGGTCTTGAACTCCTGACCTCAAGTGATCCACCCACCTCAGCCTCCCAAAGTGTTGAGATTACAGGCATGAGCCACTGCACCCGGCCCCGCAGTGGGATTTTCTAATTACAAGTGTATCCAACCATTATAAGATCTTCTTTAGAAAACTTAAGCTTTTTCTTTAGATACTGTTCCCACATATTTGAAGCATGAAATCACTATTTCCCCTGGAGTGATACCTAAAACTTGCTTCTCTGCTGTATGCAAATCCTCAAAAGTCAGGGAAGAAAGCTCTTACAGTCACTTTGGAAGGGTGTCACCATGCAAATTCACAGTTTTTTGACTGCTTTAATTATCAACCCAGAAGGTAACACCTACTGAAAGTAACAAGCAGTCTCAAATATTTATTATGACACAGTCAGAAGTCATATTGCAGCAATCCACCAAGAGAAAATACCTTTTTCATATCTCTTCCATGATATCATCCCAAATGACTTCAAAAAGACTCAGAAATCTGTTTAGAAAGCACTATTCAGATTTCCACAAATGATCCCTAGAATCAGGGGTAGAATCCACAGTGATCACAGTCCTGAATCTAGGACTGTAAAGTTTGCCCGAGCAAGAGAGACAATGATCTCTCACAAAAAGGGACACTAACACGCCTTTCTAGATGAAAAATGATACTTTTTGGAGTGGAAATAATAAAATTATCTAATTAAAAAAATGTTTAAGTATGGTTAGTTTGTCATTGAAAAATGTGAATACCAGACTTATTTATCAGTTAAGATGGTAGACTGAATACACATACCTAATTTTATTTCCTCCTCATATCCCACCAATATACATCAAAGAACTTTTTTTTTTAGAGATGGGGTCTCACTATGCTGCCCAGGCTAGTCTCAAATTCCTGGACTCAAGTGATCCTCTCACCTTGGTCTCCCAAAGTGCTGGGATTAGAAGCCAGCCACGCACCCATCAAAGAAATTTTTAAAAGGATATAAATCTGTAAGAATGGGGATTAGAGGCGAGTCACACACCCATCAAAGAAATTTTTAAAAGGATATAAATCTGTAAGAATGGGGAAAACAGGAGAACACAGCAACAAAATTTTAGAAGTTAAAAAGTAGATGGTCCAGTGGTGCAGATATCAGACCCAAGAAAAGGGAACGTCGAGTCAGCAGAGGGAAAATCTGAGAGCCAATCTGATTTAGCCCTCCAAATTCTCAGAGGTCTCAGGAACTGGCAGCACCAGGTATTTCTGGATGTGGGTGTGAGAGATGGAGGCCTTGGCCTCCCAAAGTGCTGGGGTTACAGGAGTAAGTCACCCGGCCCGGCCTCCAGGCCATGTTCTGGTTTGACCCACTCCTGAGGGCTAGAGGTAGGCAATGAGGAGCTTAGAAGCAAAATACAGAGCAGCTCGCTCTCCCAAGCCCTCCCTCCAGTCATCTAGAAACCCATGCCTATGATGACCCCTCTGGCTGCCCCGACACATACATATGCCCTTTCCTGGCACAGATTGGGACTCAGAATCAACTCTACTAACAAAAGCAGGGACATAAATAACCAAAAGTCTAAGAGTGACTGCTGTGGAGATGCAACTGGGGAGAAGCAATGGTACTGGTAATATTCGTTTCTGTCTCTCTCTGTTTCTGTCAGGGTTCTTGCTCTGTTGCCCAGGCTGGAGTGCACAGCCGTGACTTCAAACTCCTGGGCTCAGGTGATTCCTCCTGCCATAGCCTTCTGAGTAGCTGAGACAGCAGGCATGCACCACCATACCCAGCTAATTTTTAAAATATTTTGTAGAGATGAAGCATCACTGTGTTGCCCAGGCTGGTCTCAAACTCCTGGGCTCAAGTGATCCTCCTACCTCAGCCTCCCAAAGTGCTGGGATTACAGGAGTGAGCCACTGTGCCCAGTGTGACTTGATTCTCAACTCTACCTATGGCAGGTGAGGTACTACCTCTCACCACCTCTGTTTCCCCACTGTGAAACGGGAATGTTAGTATCTGCTTCTTTTGCAAGAGTTTAAATGAATTAATACATGTAAAGTACAAAAACAGTGCCTGGCATATGGTGATGCTCAACAAAGGCTGGCTGCCACTATCCTCACTATTACAGATAAGCAGTGTCTGATTACACACATGATAACTTCTCTGCAAGTGAAGTTCTTTCCATCCAAAGGCCCATAAGTCCTGGGCCTGCTGAGGTTGGTCCTTCTCCTCATGGCTTCCTGGTGTCCACAGCCACTGCCACCTCTCAATCAGCCACTGGTTGCAGATGCGAGTTTAGATGACGCATGTGGTGCTCGTAACACCTTAAGTCTTTTTACACTCAGGATTAAGACATGGATCCCTAAAAGTCTGAAACTTAGCCTGCTGGTGGGCTGTCTAACAGTATAACTGCCTCCTCCACCAGCCAGTGCCATAAGGGGCCTCTTCGCAGTAGAATCAACACCCGGATGTCAGTGATGACTCATCAAAAACACAGGTGGTCACAAGGGACTTGGAGGGAGCTGAGGGGGCACTGGATGGGGAACTGGGAGAACTGTGTTTCAATAGTGGCTGTGTGTGACCCAGCAAAGGTCACTCATCCAGATTCCACATGCCCGGGTGCCAAGACTCTTAAGTGGTTTGTTGGTTTGCCTTTAAATACCATATAATTAATGCAGGGAGAGAGGGAGGTCAGTCACAGGGCAGCAAGTCTACTGAAAAACGCAGTCCGTCATCCCAAACTGACTTCAGAGCCAGTGCTGACCTGCTTGGGCTTCCATCCCCTTGTCTCTGCAGGGCTCATAACAATGTTATCACTTTTTAAAACATATGCCTATACTAGTTCCTATTCTAGACAATTGGCAGGTGCCCAGTTAATAGATTATTCCACCAGACAGTTGATGCACTGGCCATTGATCAAAAATGAGGTCACTGTAATCCTATGTGCTATAACTGGAAAAGCCTGATGAGAAACAACTGTATCATTTTTTAACAAATAGAAATCCATATTCCTATGTCCCTAAATGCGTCTTGCCTGGTGCATAGTTCTGAAGCAAAGGAGGATTTTGCTCAAGGTCAAGTCAGTCTTGCTTTTTGGCCCCATAAGTTGGGTTGCATGACTGTCCATGTGTGTTTCACGTCAGCGAATCCCCACCCAGATTTCAGCAGACCTGCAGGAATTTCTGGTCAACACTGCCAGATTCCCCAGTCTTTCTCTCAAACCTGCACAGTCAGAAAGAACAGGTCAGGAGACTTGGTCCCAGCTATCTGGATCCTGCTTTAAATGTTACTCACTTACATCTGCACTGCGGACATAGGTAATAAGAAGCACATGTACTTTTCTCAAAAAAGAAAAAAATAATTCTAAGGACTACAGAGCTGTTATTACCAGAGGTTGCAACGTCTTCCCAGCACATGAGCACTCACAGACAAAGCTAGCCCTGCTGACCTGCTGTGGGAAAGACATGCTCTCTGATTTTACCACTGACCCAGCTGTACTCTTTTGTCAAATATATAATGCCTCCCTAAGCATCTCCACTCCTTGCAAACAAAAAAACCCTGGAGGAAAACTTTCAAAGCCACAGTTTCTTCTCAGTTGCAACCCTTCCTTCCTTCCTTCTTCCCAAGAAGGTCTGACTGGGCTTGCAAGCTGGCCCCACCCTGGGCTGGGCCTCCACGCAGGCATTGTGCGATCCTCTGCCATTCTGCACAGACGGAATACCTGGGAACTGCTGCCAACAGGAAGGTCGGCGCCTCTCTGGAGGGAGGCCTGGGGAGTATCCATCACCCAGGCGGCTGCAGATAAGCAGCTGAGAGGCTTGGGCTCTCCACACCTCCATGTAAGTTCCAGAGCCTTTCTCTTGTACTTTTTTTTTTTTTTTTTTTTTTTTTTTTTTTTTTTTTTTTTGATTCATCCTTCATGCATTCATTTAGCAAACATATTGAGCTCACGCCCACAGCAAACTCCATGCTGGTGTTGGAGGACACAGAGTTGGCTAAGAGAGATTCCTGTCCTCAAGGCTCTCATGCTGCTGAGACAGGCCACTTAGGGAGCATCCCTGGCTCCTGGGATTCCTGGAGCCCCCAGTGAAACCACCTTTCTGCAATCCCAGTATCTAACCCACCAGCAGGGTCGCTTAGATCACATCACCAGAGATAAAGCCAACAGAGGGTAGAAGCAGCAGGAGCACAGTGTGGATACACCAGCCCCAACCCCACCTCCTGAGTTTCATCCTTCCCTTAGCACCAGCAAGGACTTCCAGATTCAGATTGTTTTTGGTCTCAAGAATTTGTCACAGCCACGTGGCAGGTGAGGCATGGTAATTGGCATAAGCGGCGCTTAGACCTAGCAAATGAGTAAACTTTTCAAGACGAAATCATCAATGCTACCCACTCTGGATCCTCCAAACACCTGCTCATTATCAGCATCTGTAATACAACAAGTACCTACCTAGGTGGTAACTAACATATACATGATGGTGATTCACAAAGAGGAATGAGAGCAGCAAGAGAAAGCATCCCAGGCCTGGCCAGAAACCCTCATCCAGTAGCTCATCCTGAGGGTTCAGATAGGGATAGAGGCAGAGGGAAAGAGATCATAACCAGGAAAAGAGGAAGAGATAAAACAGAGTCAGAAAGCGATGGGGAGAAAGAAAAAAAAAGACAGGAGATGTCTAATAATGGTTTGAAATGGTACTTGGAGCGGGGCATGGTGGCTCATGCCTTTAATCCAAGCCCTCTGGGAGGCTGAGACAGGCGGGTTGTTTGAACCCAGGAGTTTGAGACTAGTCTGGGTAACATGGCGAAACCCTGTCTCTACAAAAGGTACAGAAATTAGCTGGGCATGGTGGTGCGCACCTGTAGTTCTATTACTCAGGAGATTGCGAGGTGGGAGAATCACTTAAGCCTGAGAAGTCGAGGCTGCAGTGGGTCAAGATCACACCACTGTACTCTAGCCCAGGCAATAGAGCAAGACGCTGTCTCAAAAAAAAAAAAAAAAAATAAAAAAAAAAAAAAAAAAAAAACACAGAAAAGAACAGAAAATGAAATGCTACTTGGTGCTTCCCATCTCTTTCATTGTGGCCACAAATTCCAGTAGGTCTGCTGCCTCCCCTCCCCCAGGAGCTCTGTGATCCCTTTGTACTTCTCATTAACACAAACTTCCAAGGAATCATCCAAGAAAGGGGCAAAAATTGTCCCTGACGCTGGGGTCAGGCTGCCTGAGGCCAAGGATGCGGAGGGCTGGGGCGAGCAGCTGGGCTCCCAAGCTGGCCTGCCAGGAGGAGGTGCCGCTGAGGCCCCAGCGGGGAGCAGTGGGCTGAGCTGGGAGCGCCCCTGCCCGGCTGGACACCATTCCCTGCCTGACTTGGGACTTGAATTCGGTCGTGGTAGGCTGAGCGTGTCTACAGCCTGTGTTCCTGGTGGCATTGGGGAGGTATGTTTTAGCTGCCTCAGCTCCTGGTCCTCACGGTCCACACCTCATCTCCTCCCTCCCCTTCAAGAGGCTCAGCCCTAATAGTTCTGACCAGGCATGAGCGGGCCCAGCGGAGACTGGCAGGTTCTCAGACCCCCTTGATCCAAAAGGAGAAAGGAAGCAGTAAGGAGTTCACCACCTTCCTCCAAGGGCACCACAGAGCCAGGAGGTGCCAGGAAGCACCAGGGAATTATGGGTCAGGTGCCTCTGGGTTCCAATCCTGGCTGACCCACGGACTATGCAGTCTCGAGAAAGGTGCATAACCCCTTTGGGGCTTTGACTTCCTTGTCTGTAAAACTGGAATAACCATTTCACCCATCTCACTCAGTTGTTTCAAAGACAAATAGGATAATCTATGCAAAGTGCCTGACACAGAGTTGGTGCTCCTTCCCATTTCATTGCACTATGGATACCCATAACTAAGCAGGTGTTTGCTGTACTTGTGGCCCTCAGCTGAGTGCAGGTCGAGCGGGAAATACAGCAGGAAGAGTAGCCAGTCCTTGCATCAGAAGCTAACTGAAGAAGAGTTCCAGTCCCAGCCCTGAGCCCGTGCCTAGTCTAAAGGGGATGTCAGTCTTGTCTTCAGGGTCTTTCCAGCCTGAGCACTGAGCTGCTTGGCCTGGATTGCTTTGGTTCCCTCCAAGAGCCTGGGTGCCCATCTCTGCAGATAGCAGAGCAGAGCCGGCATGAGTAGAGGCTGAAAGACAAAGGTTCCCAATCCTCGCTGCACAATAGCACCAGGAGCTCTTGAAAACACAGACCAACAGGCCCACCCCAGAGTGCTGATTTATTTGGTCTAGGGTGGAGCTTGGGATTCTTTTTTCCCCACCTGAGGCTCTCCTAGTGCTTCTGATGTGCAGACAGGGTTAAGAACCCCAGGGATAGAGGCCAGGCTGTGAGGCTGGGGCCCCCACTTAAATCGCTCATCAGCTATTCCCAGACTTTGCTCCTCTTTGCTCGGCCGGGAAGGCAGCTGGAGGCTGAGGCCTGGGCTCTGGGAAGTTACTTCATCTCTCTAGGTCACTTTTGCTGCATCTTTGAGGGGAAAACAACCCAGCCCACCTCTCTCCAACTCAGAAGGAGTATGTGAATGCCAGGACCCCACAGCCATTTCACACACAAAAAAGTGTTTCCTCTTAGTACCTCTGTGGGCAGCGAGGGAGGGTTGAGCCAGCTGTCCTGGAAGAGCTTTTCCAGCCATCAGAGGGCAGAAAACAAGTCAGAATCACAACTCCACACAGAGGCCATCCTGGGCACTGCAGGGCCCTTCCAGGCTGCCCTAGCTCACCACAGCCCAGAAGACCCTTCCTGGCAAAGCCATGTGAGTGCCCTTCCACTACAGGGCGAAGGGAGCCACGAGGGAGACTGGGGGAGACGCCCCGCTGGGAGGATGATTCTACGGAATTCTAGTGATAGCTAACTGGTGGCTTCATCTCAGGAGGATAATAGAACCTCAGCCAAGGGGGCGCAGGCAGATGTTCCCCCTGGGGGTGTGGAGGGCTCCCTCTAGGCACCCATGGATGAGCCATCCTCACTCGCCCGGGCAGAAGAGGCTGCAGAGTCAGGCATCATCACCTTCCACTCAGTGTGCTCGTTCCTTGCACAAATATTTCCTGAATGCCTACAATAGACCAGCACCGTGCATCCTAGGAAGACCCCAGGCCTGGCCCCCCGCAGCCACAGGGCAGGCCAGCTGCCAGGCCCAGAGAGCACCCAAAACATCCATGTGTTCCCTGCATCCCAAACGGAACAGCCACCCGGGGAGATTCTGGGTGTGTTTCTGGGTAAAGAATTTTTAGCTTACCCACTTTGTATGTTTGGAATTTTGCCAGAGAGGTTTTTAAAAATATATATAGAACAGTGAAAATGCCTCTTCTGGTAAATTAAATTGTCTCAACAACTGCCTCTTCTGGTAAATTAAATTGTCTCAACAACTATGGCTCCTTCTGCTTCCAAGCCAGCACACGCTGCCCAAGCATTTCGCCCAGCCCACCGCTTCTCCTGCTCCCACGCTGCGGGGCGCTCTACCCCAACCCTGCGCGCACCTCTGAGCTCTGGGCCACCGTTTTCAGCTGACCTCGCACACTGGCCTCGCCATTTCCTCCACACCTGTTCCAGTTGCCATATACCTCCCAGACCACGAAGTCCCAGAACGCAAAGTCACCAGCCAGCCAGCCAGCCGGGTGTCAGCCTTAAGCCTTTTCTTGGCCTCACCCCACACCCCGCCCCGTCCGGTCTCTTTCCCACCCTTTCTGGCTCTTTTGGGTTGCCGTAGCAGCCTCTCAAGTGAGTCCTGCCTCCTTTCTTCATCCCTATCCCTGGCCAGTTTCCGTACTGGGACCAGAGCAATCTTTCTAAAACATAAACTTGAGTCAGGTTTCCCACTGCCCCAAAACAAAGCCCAAGCCCCGCCGGGTGGCAGACAAGGCCTCTGCATCTGTCTCGCTTAATACTCAGCTCCCAGAGAATCTCCTCTAAAACATCTTATGTGCCTCTCTGACTGCACAGGGAGTGCCAGGAGCCCCGGCTGCCCTGTGCAAACCCGTCTCACAGAACTTGTCACTACTCGGTAACTTTTCTGGGTCTCCCTTACACGGAGAACAGTTAAAATGAATGAAATGCCATGCCATGTACTAACATGGATAAATTGCAAAAGTATGTTGGGTGAAAGAAAGCAAATTGCAAAGTCATTCATTCACCATTCAAATTATCCAATGAGAGGATCCATGCGATATGATACAATGTATATAAAATTTTCAAACACTAAACAATACCAGACATCACTTAGGGCCATCTACATATGGTAGAAAAATAAAAACACAGGGGGAGGATGACCCTCTGGACAGTGGTCCCTTGGGGGACAGGAGAGGGTGGGTGAAGGTGTATCTTGAACTATATCTGCAATGCTTTGTTTATTTTTATATTGAATAGCTCTCTGAAGCAAAACTGTCAAAATATTATTCATTAAATTTGGGTGGTGAATAAATGATTATGTTATATTCTTTCTGTATACTTGAAATAGATCATCAGTACATTTTAAAAACTTTTGTTTTTTTTTTAAAAGACGAAGTCTCCTCTGTCGCCCAGGCTCTCGTGCAGCGGCACGATCTCGGCTCACTGCAACCTCCACCTCCCAGGTTCAAGTGATTTCTCCTGCCTCAGCCTCCCAAGTAGCTGGGACTACAGGCATGCACCATGACTGGCTAATTTTTGTATTTTTAGTAGAGAGGGGGTTTAACCATGTTGGCTAGGCTTGTCTGGAACTCCTGACCTCAGGTGATCTGCTCACCTCAGCCTCCCAAAGTGCTGGGATTACAGGCGTGAGCCACCGTGCCCAGCCTTAAAAATTTTAACAAGGAACCAGAGTCTCAAATGCCCTCATTAAAGTCCCTGGGGGACCGAGCAGACTGTTACAGTCCCTCACCCAACGATCTCCACGGGCCTTGGACCTGGCAGCCACACTGAGACAGGCAGGAAGGCAGCCTGGAGATGTAAATATGATTTTCATCCTTGTTTTTACCAATGAGAAAACCAAGGCTCAGAACATCTAACAGGGCTCAAGACCACACAGAGGATCCTGGATTTCAGACCATGTCTTCTTCATGGACAATTTCCATGAACTACTTCATCCAAGCACAAAAACCTAGGTCCCACAGAGCATGGCGAAGAGAAGTCCAGAATTAGAAGCAGACTGTAGTAACATGCATTCATAAATCAGTGAGTAAACACGTTTTTGGGGCGAATTATTTGGAAAGGGGCAGAGTTAGAGATACAACGAAATGGCTAGTTTAGTGATAGACGATGTGGCTCTTTGAATGCAAACAGAATGGGTTTGGGTTTTGTCCTGTAGCAATAGAAAGCCACTGATGCTGTTGAAGCTGGAGAGTGACTGAGACGAAGCACTGTTTTAAGAAAAGTGATCTGGCTTCAGTGCACAGGAGGTGTCAGTTGCCCTTAGGAATGGCTGGAGACAACCAAAGGGAAGATCCTCAAGAGATAAATTCGGATTCGGAAATTGTCTAAATGGCCTACAGAGGAAATGGCATCTGCTGACCTAAGGTGGGAACGGTGGGATTGCAAAGGATAGAAGAGCTTAAGCTAGACAGAGAAATAAAAGTTCTTTTCTAAGTTGTCTAGGCTGGGAGAAACGGTGATCGACATGCAGATGATAAGCTGATTTCTTCCCCGTTGATTCATTGGTGGAAAGGGCAGTTGGGGAAGAAGAGGGTAAGTAAAGAGAGCAGTGAGAAATTGAGGGCGTTCACGTTGTCTGCCTTTAATTCAAGATGGTGCACAGATAGCCAGGTAGAGATCTAACAGGAACTGGCGATATGAGAGCTACATTGGAGAAAGCTGGAGAAGGGGAGAGCCACTGGTGCAGCGATGGTGGAAGGTTATTTCTGAGGAGGAAGGCACAAAAAAATGCCATTACAACAGAGGACTGAGCTCTATGGCCTCCCTGCCTACATCAGGGAACAGGAAAACCTAGAAGAGAGCCAAAAGATTGTTGTGTTGTGGAAGAAATAGGAAGAGACCATTTCAGATTAGCATAGGTGGTCAGCAGTGCCAAAAGGTTCAAGAATAAGAAAGGAGTCAAGGTCCTGAGGTTGAAGATCAGGAAATTATGGGAACTTCAGATCAAGGAATCTCAGCAGAAAGCAGAGGCAGTCATCCTTGCCCCATCCCTTTTACAGCTCCGAAGCCATGACCTTGTCCTCACAGCCAAGCACAAGCCCCCTCCCTCACCCAGCAGAAGCAGCTCCTGTCTGCTGCATTCAGCGTGAGATGGGCCTGTGCCTGGCTTGGCCCAAATGACCCACCTCACACAGATGGCAGAATGCCATAGTAGGGTAGAGAGTGTGCAGTGTGGGCTCTGGAGTGGAAAACCCTGTAGAGACCAGGCTACCGTCTTCCTAGATAACCAAAAACTTAAGCTTGGAGAGGCACGATTTCATTTTTAAATACAGAACATAGAATTCAAATGTGCCACATGTCACTTTATTTTCTAAAATGTATTTTCTCTATATTTGCCTGACTTCTATGGCAATAAAATCATTTTGGCATGACACTCATCTTACATAAATGAAAATATGAGCCAACAGAATGGCATTTTTGTAGCTTTAAGCCAAACAAATGCTTGAGAGGGTCTTGTTTAAATTAAGTTGTCATGCTATTTAGCTTTTTACAGTAAAGAAGCTCTGTGACTTCAAAGAGCCTTGTGCAATGATGCTTGTTTTTGGAAGAATGGGACAGGAGGTGAAGAAAGGAAGAGGGACCAGGCTGCCAGGCTGTAGAAGTCAGGAGGTGAGGAAATGAGGGCGACAAGGAGGACCCACTGTTATGGTAAGTTTGGAGATAAAATGAGAGACAAGACAGAGTGAGAATGACAGGGGAAGACAACTTAACATGGAAGGGTGCAGCAGAGGGAAGGGCGCTCTGGGGGAAGTGTCTGATGAATGGCAGGCTGCACCTGACTGTGAGGCTGCCAGCCCCTTCTCCCACCTCCACTTTGCTCCCCAAATTGTGGCACTCGGGCATGTCCCTGGCAGGAGATGAGGGAATTCTTCTCTGGAGAATATGAACTATACTAGAGAAAGACATGCAGAAACAGACATTTGGGAGTCTTCCAATTAAACAACACAGTTTGCCACCAATCACCCTACAGTGAGGCCCACCTGTCACAGCTGCCACCCACTTGGGTTGTGCATGGAACTCCCAATCAGCTCTGTGGTGCCTCATTACCAGCAATGGATGGACAGCCAAGGACTACCAGATATTTGGAGAAAGCTGGCAGCAACTGACAGGGAGAACAAAACAAGACTGTAGGAAAAAAAAAAAGAAAAAAAGAAAGACACCTGGAAAAGAAAATAGGGAAAATAGAAAGCAAAAACAGTGAAAGATTATAGACAATTTTTTTTTTTGAGTTGTAGGCAAACGTTTAATTCTGCTAATACGCACATCTGGAAGCATGAGGCACAGTCCACAGACAGCATGCACTGGCTCTGAGGGGGGCATGGGCAGTGACAGGTGATTGCTGATTAGGGATTAATAATACTTGCAGTAAAGTGCTGATAAATAACTTAAGTGTTACAAAAATGGATGGTCCGTGGTGAGGCCAGCAGAGGCAGGCAGGGCCGGGTCAGACGCTCCAGGGCTGCACGTGCTCCAGCTGGCCCAAGTCCGACACGTCATAGCTCGCCTTGTACTTGGCCAGGATCTTCATGAGGGGCCGCAGCTTCAGCCACCCCTGTTCTTTGGGAATCCTGTGCTCAAAATCCGTTTCCTTCTTCAGCTCTGCCACAGGTTGAAAAATGATGTTTCTTTTGCTTATTCCCAGCACACAAACAGAATCATCGGTGGTAAATTTTTTTCCTCTGCCCCAGGCCTCCTTGAGCTTTGTAGTGATCCACTCCACAGTTCTGGCAGAGATTTTGGTTCCAAAGTTTCTATCAAATGGAGAAGGTGCTCCACCCTGCTGCATATGGCCCAGCACATTCTTCCTGCAGCCGAACACCCCTTTGCCCTTTGCCCTCTTCCGAATAGAGCTGGTAAATGAAGTCAGTGGTGTAGTTTTCGCTGCAGCTCTCATTTCTGAGCACAAGGCCCCTCTGGATGGTGGTCTTCATTTTCTCTGTCAGGTGCTCCACGTTGGACTGTAGGTCCCTGATGTTGAAGGGCTCCTTGAAAATGTAGGCAGCGTGGGCTCCGGCCGCCAGCCCTCCCATGTTGGCCAGGTAGCCACAGTAGCCCCCCATGGTCTCGATGATGAAGACATGACTCTTGGTCCCGCTGGCTGACTGCTTGATGCGGTCGCATGTGTCAGTGATAGTATTCAGAGCTGTATCTGCCCCGATGCTGAAATCGGAACCCGGCATATTGTTGGACACAGTGGTGGGAACCATGACCATGGGGACACAGAATTCCTCGTGCTTCTCCCAGGCGGCTGACAGCTCCAGGAGTCCCAGGTAGGCCTCAAATCCATCGATGATCAGCAGCGCGTTGATACTGTGCATGCGCATCTGCGTGGTGATCTCCTCCAAGTACTTTCCTGGGAGAATGCGTTTTGTCCCGAGAATGGAGCCTCCCTGGCCGGTCCAGCCCCCAACGTCTGTCCAGCCGATTTCTTTGATCTGGCCTTTGGCAAAGCCGTCAAAGCCATCGTAGATGGCAAGCATCCTGTGACCGTGGGCGATACCCACGCGCACGGCTGAGCGCACGGCTGCATTCATCCCAGCCGCGGGTGGCCCAACGTTGATGACAGCCACGTTGCAATTGGTCTTTGGGATCTGATCATCCGGCAGCTTGATGGCAAGTCGCTTGTAGGTGTTCAGATTGCCCACAAAGCTCTTCCCCTGGAGTCGAACCGCGTCCTGAAACCTCCTCTCATCCATCGCCTTCTGCACATCCTGAGTCATCTGCACGCACTCCATCAGCGGCAGGCGCACAGCATGGTTCCCGCTGAGACACGATGCAAGCTCAAGTGTCGGGGGTGGCCTCCGGCAGGGCGATGACCACCTCCGCTCCCATGCGGCTGGCCAAGATCCTGTTGAATGCTCAAGGGGTCCCTCCTCTCTGCACGTGCCCGAGGATGGTCATGCATGTGTCCTAGCCCAGCTGCGTGATGACGAGCTCTTTGATTTTCTCAGAGGTAATGGGTTTATTTTGGGTGTCAATTGCTCCTTCAGCCACAATAATAATATTCAGCCTTTTCTTGCGGGCACGGTTCTTGGAGAGTTTCACACACATCTGCTCCTCCCAGCCTTCCTCTGGCGGAGATTCTGGAAGGAACACCCAGTCTGCACCGCATGCCAAGACACTCACCAGGGCCAGGTACCCGCAGTGTTGCCCCAACACCTCCAGAAAGAAGGTCCTCTGGTGGCTCTGGGCTGTGGTCATGATGGCGTCCACCACCTCGATGATCCTGTGCAGGTGCCGATCGTCATGTCGGTGCCACAGAAGTCATTGTCGATGGAGCCCACCATGCCCACCACGTTGAGGTAGGCGTACCTCTGCACGGCCTCCTTCTCGATGTGGCCATTCTTGGCCAGCTCCTCCGGCAGCCCGCTCCACTCCTTCCGGAAGAGGTTGGCCCCGGTGAGGCTCCCGTCCCCGCCGATCACACACATGTTGGTGATGCCGCACTGCACCAGGTTGCAGGCGGCCTTCAGGCAGCCTTCCCTCGTGTGGAAGGTCTGGCACAGCGCACTGCCGGCGATCATCCCGCTCATTTGCAGGATGCTGGAGACGCTCTCCCAGTTGGCCTCCACGATGTTCGAGCCTCCATCCACCATGCCCAGTGTCTTCCATTCTAAGGCTCCTATCAGAGAGTAAGAAGGCAGACTCTGACGCTACCCAAGTCTCCCAAGCAAGTCTCAAAGCCAGTGATCTCTCTGACTTTCAATCAGTTTCCAAGCTAAACCAGTGCAAGCCATGCACATGCATAGGCAAGGAGTGCCAGTGTAAGAGATGGCATGATATGGAAGTCTATTCCTTTTCAGGCCTGCAGAATGTCGCTCCCTTGACTCCAGAACGAAGATCCACACTTGAGGACTACTCTCAGTCGCTGCACACCAGAACTCTGTCCGGCTCTCCCTGATCCTGTTCTGAGCAAGCTCGAGTCTTTGTGGATGATGTGACCACTGAGGACCTGTCAGGCTACATGGAGTATTACTTGTATATTCCCAAGAAAATGTCCCACATGGCAGAAATGATGTACACGTGATAGCAAGAAGCCAATTCATATGCTTTAAACCAATGAAAGCTTGTCAAAGAGATTTAGTTAATGGCAGAACTTGTGGCCACTTTGTGTGAGAAGACATCTCTTTCTGCTCACTGTGCTTGCAATAAAAACTTCTTGGCATCTCAAAAAAAAAAAAATACAAGTGGGAATAAAATACAAAAAAAAGAATCCTCATTAATGATTCAAGAAAGGCAAATTAAAAGAAAAAAATTACATTTTTTGCCCATCACATGAAAGAGATTTTAAAAATTGAGCCTCTTCAGTATTTTCCAAGGTATGGGGAATCAATAACTCTTAGCTACTGTTAGCGGTTGTTCAGAATGCAACAACTTTATTGGAAGACAATCTAGTAGAACCTAACAAAAATTTAAAAGTTCTTGACTTTTGTCCTGTGAATTCTGTTTATAAGCAATGATCCTACAGAAATTAGATCCAACTTTTGTACAGGATGTACACATCAGTAATGTTTCTGATAGCAACAAACTGAAAAAATCTAAATATTCATCAGTAAGTTAAATTCTTTTTTTTTTTTTGAGATGGACTCTTGCTCTGTTGCCTAGGCTGAAGTGCAGTGGTGTGATCTCAGCTCACTACAACCTTCGCCTTCTGGGCTCAAGCAATTCTCCTGCCTCAGCCTCCTGAGTAGCTGAAATTATAGGCACGCACCACCACACCTGACTAATTTTTGTATTCTGAGTAGAGACAGGGTTTCACCATGTTGGTAAGTTAATCTTTAAATAGAAAGTATTTTAAATCTGTAATATGGAATGCTCTGTGGGTGTTTTAAAAGAATGAGGGAATCCTAAATGTACTGACACAGAAGGATATCCATGATATGTTAGAGTGGGGAGTAGCAAAACAATGTGGAATTTAATTCCACTTTTACAAAGAACTGTGCTGTGTGTGTTTATGTTCACGCATGTGTCCACGTGAGCTTGCACATGTATAGAAGATACAGTGGGAAGCTATATGTCCTTCTCCCTCTGGGGAGTGGGAGTGGGAAAATGGAGCAAAGGGAGGAAACTTTCACTCTTCACTTGATAAATTTCAGGATTTTTTAATTTTTATAAAACAAAGACATTTATTTTGTCTTTAAATTAAAAATAAAGAGAAAAATACAGTTTGACTTAAGTGTATTTATAACTTTTTTCTGATTTTAAAATTAACTATTGTGGTTTTTAAATGTGCCTTCAGATTCTTTGACACTTGTCCATTGGAAGGGTAAAAATTAGACCAGGTGTGGTGGCTTCATCCTGTAATCCCAGCACTTTGGGAGGCAGAGGTATATGGATACCCTGAGGTCAGGAGTTCAATACAAGCCTGGTGAAACCCTGTCTCTACTAAAAATACAAAAATTAGCTGGGTGTGGTAGTGCAAGCCTGTAATCCCAGCTACTGGGGAGGCTGAGGCAGGAGAATCACTTCAACCTAGGAGGTGGAGGTTGTAGTGAGCCAAGATTGCGCCACTGTACTCCAGCCAGCAAGAGTGAAACTCTGTCTCAAAATAAAATAAATAAATAAATAAAAAGGCAGCAGCCCCAGTCCGGGGCTTATAGCTAAAACGCCCATTTCCCTGAGACAGAACACCTCGGGGAAGGGGTGACTGACGGTGCAGCTTCAGCAGACAAAAACATCCCTGCCTGATGGCTCTGAAGAGAACAGCAAAGCTTCCAGAGGAAGGAACAGGTATCAATCTTTGCTGTTCTGCAACCTCTGCTGGTGATACCCAGGCAAACAGGGTCTGGAGTGGACCTCCAACAAACGCTAGCAGACCTGCATCAGAAGGGCCTGACTGTTAGAAGGAAAACTAACAAACAGAAAGGAATAGCATCAACATCAACAAAAAGGATGTTCAGTCAGCGACTCCATCTGAAGGCCACCCACATCAAAGACCAAAGGTAGATAAATCTACAAAGATGGGGAGAAACCAGTACAAAAAGTCTGAAAACTCCAAAAACCAGAACACCTCTTCTCCTCCAAAGGATTACAACTCTTCGACAGCAAGGGAACAAAACTGGACACAGAATGAGTTTGACGAATTGACAGAAGTAGGCTTCAGAAGGTGGGTAATAACAAACTCCTCTGAGCTAAAGGAGCATGTTCTAACCCAATGCAAGGAATCTAAGAACATTGAAAAAAGGTAAGATAAATTGCTAACTAGAATAACCCATCTAGAGAAGAACATAAATGACCTGATGGAGCTGAAAAACACAGCATGAGAACTTCATGAAGCATACACAAGTATCAATAGCTGAACTGAACTGAACTGAACTTCAAGCAGAAGAAAAGGTATCAGAAATTGAAAATAAACTTCATGAAATAAAGCAAGAAGACAAGATTAGAGAACAAAAGAATGAAAAGGAATGAACAAAGCCTCCAAGAAATATGGGACTATGTGAAAAGACCAAACCTGTGTTTGATTGGTGTACCTGAGAGTGAGGGGGAGAAGGGAACCAAGCTGGAAAACACTCTTCAGGATATTATCCAGGAGAACTTCCCCAACTAACATGACAGGCCAACATTCAAATTCAGGAAATACAGAGGACACCACAAAGATACTCCTTGAGAAGAGCAACCCCAAGACACATAGTCATCAGGTTCACCAAGACTAAATGAAGTAAAACAAGTTAAGGGCAACCAGAGAGAAAGGCCGGGTTGCCCACAAAGGGAAGCCCATCAGACTAACAGCGGATCTCTCTGCAAGCCAGAAGAGAGTGGGGGCCAATATTCAACATTTTTAAAGAAAAGAATTTTCAACCCAGAATTTCATATCCAGCCAAACTAAGCTTCATAAGCGAAGGAGAAATAAAATCCTTTACAGACAAACAAATGCTAAGAGATTTTGTCACCACCAGGCCTGCCTTACAAGAGCTCCCAAAGAAAGCACTAAACATGGAAAATAACAACTGGTACCAGCAAAAACATACTAAATTGTAAAGACCATCAACACTATGGAGAAACTGCATCAACTAATGGGCAAAGTAACCAGCGAGCATCATAATGACAGGATCAAATTCATATATAACAATATTAACCTTAAATGTAAATGGGCTAAATGCCCCAATTAAAAGACACAGACTGGCAAATTGGATAAAGAGTCAAGATGCATCAATATGCTGTATTCAGGATACCTATCTCACATGCAAAGACACAGGCTCAAAACAAAGGGATGGAGGAAGATTTACCAAGCAAATGGAAAGCAAAAAAAGAGGAGGGGTTGCAATCCTAGTCTCTGATAAAACAGACTTTAAACCAACAAAAATCAAGAGACAAAGAAGAGCATTACATAATGATAAAGGGATCAATGCAACAAGAAGAGCTAACTATCCTAAATATATATGCACCCAACACAGGAGCACCCAGATGCATAAGGCAAGTTCTTAGAGACCTACAAAGAGACTTAGACTCCCACACAATAATAGTGGGAGACTTTAACACCCCACTGTCAATATTAGACAGATCAAGACAGAAAATTAACAAGGATATCCAGGACTTGAACTCAGCTCTGGACAAAGCAGACCTAATAGACATCTACATAACTCTTCACTCAAAACCAACAGAATATACATTCTTCTCAGCACCACATTGCACTTATTCTAAAATTGACCACATAATTGGAAGTAAAACACTCCTGATGCAAAAGAATGAAAATCATAACAAACAGTCTCTCAGACCACAGTGCAATCAAATTAAAACTCAGGATTAAGAAACTCACTTGAAACCACACAACTACATGGAAACTGAGCAACCTGCTCCTGAATGACTACTGGATAAATAACAAAATGAAGGCAGAAAGAAGTTCTTTGAAACCAATTAGAACAAAGGCACAATATACCAGAATCCCTGAGACATATTTAAAGCAGTGTCTAGAGGGAAATTTATAGCACTAAATGCCCACAAGAGAAAGCAGGAAAGATCTAAAATCAACACCCTAATATCACAATTAAAAGAACTAGAGGAGCAAGAACAAACAAATTCAAAAGCTAACAGAAAACAGGAAATAACTAAGATCAGAGCAGAATTGAAGGAGAAAGACACACAAAAAAACCCTTCAAAAACAATCAATGAATCCGGGAGCTGGTTTTTTGAAAACGTCAACAAAATAGACCACTAGCCAGACTAATGAAGAATAAAAGAGGGAAGAATCAAATAGATGCAATAAAAATGATAAAAGGGATATCACCACCATTTCCACGGAAATACAAACTACCACCAGAGAATACTATAAACATCTCTACGCAAATAAATTAGAAAATCTAGAAGAAATGAATAAATTCCTGGACACATACGCCCTTCAAAGTCTAAACCAGGAAGAAGTTGAATCCCTGAATAGACCAATAACAAGTTCTGAAATTGAGGCAGTAATTAATAGCCTACCAATCAAAAAAGTCCAGGACCAGAGGGATTCATAGCTGAATTCTACCAGAGCTATAAAGAGGAGCTGATACCATTCTTTCTGAAACAATTCCAAACAATAGAAAAAGAGGGAATTCTCCCTAACTCATTTTATGAGGCCAGCATCATCCTGATACCAAAACCTGGCAGAGACACAGCAAAAAAAGAAAATTTCAGGCCAGTATCCCTGATGAACATTGATGCAAAAAACCTTAATAAAATACTGGCAAACTGAATCCAGCAGCAAGTCAAAAGCTTATCTACCACAATCAAGTCAGCTTCTTCCCGGGTGCAAGCCTGGTTCAACATACAGAAATCAATAAATGTAATCCATCACATAAACAGAGCCAATGACAAACACCACATGATTATCTCAATGGATGCAGAAAAGGCCTTCAACAAAATTCAACACCCCTGCATGCTATCAACTCTCAATAAACCAGATATTGATGGATGGTATCTCAAAATAATTAGAGCTATTTATGTCAAACCCACAGCCCATATCATACTGAATAGGCAAAAAACCGGCAGCATTCCCTTTGAAAACTGACACAAGACAAGGATGCCCTCTCTCATCACTCCTATTCAACATAGTATTGGAAGTTCTGGCCAGGGCAATCAGGCAAAGGTATTCAAATAGGAAAAGAGGAAGTTAAATTGTCTCTGTTTGCAGATGACACAATTGTACATTTAGAAAACCCCGTTGTCTCAGCCCAAAATCTCCTAAAGCTGATAAGCAAATTCAGCCAAGTCTCAGGATACAAAATCAATGTTCAAAAATCACAAGCATTCCTATACATCAATAACAGAGAGTTGAATCATGAGTGAACTCCCATTCACAATTGCTACAAAGAGAATTAAATACCTAGGAATACAACTTAACAAAGGATATGAAGGACCTCTTGAGGAGAACTACAAACCACTGCTCAATGAAATAAGAGAGGACACAAACAAATGGAAAAACATTCCATGCTCATGAATAAAAAGAATCAATATCATGAAAATGGCCATACTACCCAAAGTAATTTATAGATTCAACGCTATAGCCATCAAGCTACCATTGACTTTCTTCACAGAAGTAGAAAAAAACTACTTTAAATTTCATATGGAACAAAAAAGAGCCCACATAGCCAAGACAATCCTAAGCAAAAAGAACAAAGCTGGAGGCATCATGCTACCTGACTTCAAACTATACTACAAGGCTACAGTAACCAAAACACTATGGTATTGGTACCAAAACAGACATATAGATCAATGGAACAGAACAAAGCCCTCAAAAATAACACCACACATCTACAACCATCTGATTTTTGACAAACTGAAAAAAACAAGCAATGGGGAAAATATTCCCTATTTAATGAATGGTTCTGGGAAAACTGGCTAGCCATATGCAGAAAACTGAAACTGGACTCCTTCCTTACACCTTATACAAAAATTCACTCAAGATGGATTAAAGTCTTAAATGTAAGACCCAAAACCATAAAGACCCTAGAAAAAAAACCTAGGCAGTACTATTAAGGGCACAGGCATGGTCAAAGACTTCATGACTAAAACAGCAAAAGCAATGGCAACAAAAGCCAAAATTGACAAATGGGATCTAATTAAACTAAAGAGCTTCTGCACAGCAAAGAAACTATCATCAGAGTGAACAGGCAACCTGCAGCATGGGAGAAAATTTTTGCAATGTGTCCATCTGACAAAGGGCTAATATCCAGGATCTACAAATAACTTAAACAAATTTACAAGAAAAAAAAAAAACCCCATCAAAAAGTGGGCAAAGGATATGAACAGACACTTCTCAAAAGAAGACATTTATGCAGCCAACAAACATATGAAAAAAAGCTCATCATCATTGGTCATTAGATAAATGCAAACCAAAACCACAATGAGATACCATCTCATGCCAGTTAGAATGGCGATCATTAAAAAGTCAGGAAACAACAGATGCTGGAGAGGGTGTGGAGTAATAGAAACACTTTACACTGTTGGTGGGAGTGTAAATTAGTTCAACTATTGTGGAAGACAGTGTGGTGATTCCTCAAGGATCTAGAACCAGAAATACCATTTGACCCAGCAATCCCACTACTGGTTATATACCCAAAGGATTATACTTCATTCTACTCTAAAGACACATGCACACTTATGTTCATTGTGGCACTATTCACAATAGCAAAGACTTGGAACCAACCTAAATGCCCATCAGTGATAGACTAGATAAAGAAAATGTGGCACATATACACCATGGAATACTATGCAGCCATAAAAAGGATGAGTTCATGTCCTTTGCAGGGACATGGATGAATCTGGAAACCATCATTCTCAGCAAACTGACACAAGAACAGAAAACCAAACACCACATGTTCTCACTCATAAGTAGGAGCTGAACAATGAGAACACATAGACACAGAGAGGGGAACATCACACACTGGGGCCTATCGGGGGTGAGGGGGGCTAGGGGAGGGATAGCATTAGGAGAAATACCTAATGTAGATGATGGGTTGATGGGTGCAGCAAACTACCATGGCACATGTGTACCTATGTAACAAGCCTGCACGTTCTACACATGTACCCCAGAATTTAAAGCACAATAATTAAAAAAGAAAAAACACTGGTGAAAACGGACAAAGTTGAAGGACAGATGCTAACCAACTTTAAGACTTACTATAAAGCTGTAGTAATCAAGAGAGTATGGTATTCAAGACAGAATAGCCAGAGCAATGGAACAGAAAAGAGAGTGCAGAAACACACAAATACAGTCAACTGCTACCTGACAAAGGCACAAAAGCAATTCAATGGAGACAAGAGAGTCTTTTCAATAACTGGTGCTGGAAGAACTGCATATTCATGTGCCAAAAATAACCCCAGAATAATCTGGACACTCATCTTACACCCTTCATGAAATATTAACTCAATCTGGATCATAGACCTAAATGTCAAACAAAACTTCTAAAAGGTAACAAATGAGAAAATCTAGGTGTTTAGCAAAGAGATTTTAGGTACAGCACCCAAGTCATGATCCATGCAAAAAAGTTGATAAGTTAGACTCCATTACAGTCTGAAACTTCCGCTTCACAAAAGACACTGTTAAGAGAATGAAAGAACCAACCACAGACTGGGAAGAAAATATTTGCAAAGCACACATCTGATAAAAGGCTTGAATCCAAAATATACAAAGAACTCTTAAAACTCAATGGTGGCCAGGTGCAGTGGCTTATGCCTGTAATCCCAGCACTTTGGGAGGCCGAGGCAGGTGGATCTCTTGAGGCCAAGAGTTCAAGACTAGCCTGGCCAACATGGCAAAACCCCATCTCTAATAAAAATACAAAAAATTAGCCAGGTGTGCTAGTTTACGCCTGTAATCCCAGCAACTCAGCTGGCTGAGACATGAGAATTAGTTGAATCTGGGAGGCAGAGATTGCAGCGAGCCGAGATCGTGCCACTGCCTTCCAGCCTGGGTGGCAAAAGATCTTAACACTTCCCCAAAGGTGACATATGGATGGCAAATAAGCATACAGAAACACATTAAATATTATATGTCATTTGAGAATTACAAATTAAAACAATGATGAGATACTACTGTGCATCTATTAGAATTACAAAAAAAAAAAACCCTTGACAATACCAAATGCTGATGAGGATGTGGAGCAACAGGAACTCTCATTCATTGTTGGTGGAAATGCAAAATAGTACAGCCACTTAAGAAGACAGTTTGGCAGCTTCTTACAAACATAGTCTTACCATATGCTCCAACAATGATGCATCTAGGTATTTATCCAAATGAATTGAAAATGTATCCTCACAAAAACCTGAACATGGATGTTTATATCAGTTGTATTCATAATTGCCAAAAACTGGAGGCAATCAAGATGTCCTCCAGTAGGTGAATGGACAAACTGTGCTACATCCAGTTTCTTTTTATGCAGTGACAAAAGGAAATGTGTTGTCAAGCCAGAAAAAGACATGGAGGAATCTTAAATGCATATTACTAGTGAACGAAGCCAAGCTGAAAATGCCATGTACTATATGGTTCCAACTATACGACATTCTGGAAAAGCCAAAACTATGGAAACAGTAAAAAGATCAGTGGTTGCCAGGAGTTGAGGAGCATTAATAGGCAGGGCACAGGGAATTTTTAGGGCAGTGAAACTCATCTGTATGATGCTGTAATCCTGCATACTTAACATTGTATATTGTCAAAATCCACAGAATGCATAACACTGAGTGAACCCTAAACTATTAGCAACAACATATCAATATTGGTTCATCACTTCTAGTAAATGTATCACATTAATACAAGATATTAATAATAGGGGAAACTGCGGTGGGGAAAGTTGAAAAGGGGTATGTGGGAACTTTTACACTATTTGCTTAATTTACCATAAACCTAAAACTGCTCTAACAGCAAATCTATTAATTTTTTTTAAAAGTAACACTAGACAATTGAAGGAAAAGTAGAAATAAGATAATTTAGTCACACGTAATCTCAACAGAAAGATACTCACAGTTAGGCATAGTTCCTTCCAGTCTTTTTTTCAAATATTTATGTATATGTCCTTTTTTTTTTTTTTTTTTTTTTTTTTTTTTTTTTTTCTTTTTTTTTTTTTTTTTTTTTTTTTTTTTTTTTTTTTTAAGAGTTGAAGTCACTCTGCTAAATTCATTCTGAAGGTTTATAGTTTGGTTTCAGTTTGGATTTTTAACCACAAAGAAAATATCCCATATGAAACATCAGTGATACCAAAAACAGATTCTTGAGGGGCCAGTTGCTATGGGAATGATTGAAAATAAATTTCATTTCACACTACACTCTAATGTATTGACCAGAAGGAAGGAAAAATATTTGGAGTAACTTAGAAGAGCAGCCAAGAAAACTTCTAATCAAGAAGAAGGAAAATACATCAGGCCAGTGTGAGGTTTCAAAGAAGCCAGTATTGCCTTGCAATTTAACTAATTAAGTTCTTCCAGCAACTGTGTCGCTGGAGGTGGAAGTACCAGGAATCGGGGTACTTGACTCTGTCTTTCTTTCACTGACAGTTTGATGGCCAAAGGCCAGCAAGTCTCCTTCTGTATGTGAGCCATCTCTGCAGGGTGGTACATGGCCAGGGGAAAAAAAAAATCACTGTTTCCTTCCTGGAGATGCGTCAAATATTTAGCAATTTGCAAGGCCTGGACTCCAGGTGATCAGTATGGACATCACATTGGCCCTGAGCACTAGAGTGGCCCCCAGGTTAACCCTTTAGGTGCCAGATTGTCAGGCTGTCTGAAGGTTTCTTGGGAGGGACTAGGATGCCAGTGGGTAGGAGATACTCAGGGAGCTCAAGGGAGTGACACTTTTCCAACAGAATATTTTAACATGCTCAGAAGTAATAAGGCCAGATCAGTGGATGCCAACTGAATGCTGACCTTCCCACAACCAACATTTTTCTAATAGACAGAGCTGTGTAGGGACACATCAGGGGTGGCCTCCAAGGGGAAAAGCAGAGTTGCTGTCACAAAAAGACAGCATGTCATTGTGCACAAACAGGCCCCACTTCTCACTTCAGGGAACAGCTTTAGTATCAAACAGATCTAGCTTCAAATCCCAGCTCTGCTGTGCATTACCCCAAAGTATACCATCTTTGAGCCCCAGTTTCCTCATCTCTAAAAGGGGTACAGCTGTTCTTATCTCAAGAGGTTATGATAAGGATTAAGTGAGATACACCATATAAAGTGTTAAGTTGACTAACTATACAATGTCTGGCACAGAGCAGGTACTCCGTCAAATGCAGTGGCTATCATCACCCTTACTGCCACCAGCATCAGAGGTTATTTTCTGGGCTGCAGGTTTGTTTTTTCAAAAAACAGTTCCCTTTTCCTGTCCGTATTCCAATGTAGATGCCTGGTCACTACTGCTACATAGAGACAGAGTTCCCTGAAGTGTGAAATATCAGGCAACAGCCTTTTTTCCAATCACTTCCTAGGACTAGCTCTGTACTCTGGAGAGAAGCAAAGACCTGGTGCCAAACCTGTCCAAATCACAAAGCTACAAAGTTATACACACTCTGGGTAATAGCTCCTCACTCCAGGCATAAGGATGTGGGATTAGAGTTGCCAAGCAGCCTCAAGGGTGGGGAAAACCCAGGATTAGATTAGACAGTGATGGATTATAAATATATAATACCATTTGCAAATGCTGTAAAACTAGACCTGGTTGTTTATTTAAGTGCAGTTAATATTTTTATATTTTGAAAAAAATTTTTATAGAGAAAACTATAAATAATCAAACATATATCTGCCCTCATCTCCCAAAAACGACAATTGCTAACATGTTATATTTATATCAAGTCCTTTTTTTGTAAAAAAAAAAAAAGGAAAGAAACTGTGAAAGTCTGTTTTCTTTTAAAAGTCTTTTAAAGTCTTCTTCCCTACTCTCATCTTGATTTCTTGCCCACTCTACCAATCACTGTTATGAATCTGATCTTTATCCACTCCTGCTTTTTATTTGTTTTACCTAAATTTTCTGGGGGTTTTTCTTTGTTTTGGGGGGTTTTTGAGACAGAGTTTCTCTCTTGTTGCCCAGGCTGGAGTGCAGTGGTGCAATCTCAGCTTACTGCAACCTTCGCCTCCCAGGCTCGAGCGATTCTCCTGCCTCAGCCTTTTGAGTAGCTGGGATTACAGGTGCCTACCACCACGCCCAGCTTATTTTTGTATTTTTAATAGAGACAAGGTTTCACTATGTTAGCCAGGCTGGTCTCATACTCCTGCGATCTCAAACTTCAGGTGATCCACCTGCCTCAGCCTCCCAAAGTCCTGGGATTACAGGCGTGAGCCACTGCTCCCACCCTGGTTTTTTTAATAGAAAGAAAATAAAAGGACACATAGAATATGTGCTAGACAATGTCTATGTGAAGAGGAGCTTCCATCCCCATGAAGCTGCTCCAAGACACACCCATTCACCTGATCCAGGAACAGCCCACGCCAATTGTAGGTAAGGCCTATGAGAGTTAGGGGGAGATGAAGTTGGCAGACTCACACCCACAAACATCTATGAAGCAGTGCAGATCTGTAAGGCCACACACAGGACTCCAAAAGGCTTACCTGGGTCCAGGTGGGTGAAAGAACCCACCACAAAGTCCAGTGTTGACACAGCCAGCAGGAACAGCAACAGCAGCTGTAGGCGGATTATCCATTTGACACCTGCTAGGTTAATGCCCAGCAAGGCCAGAAGCACCGCAACTGAAATTCCTCGCACAGCCCAGATACTCCTGAGGCCCAGCAAATCCGAGATAGATTCAGCAAAGCCGGTGATGTACATGGCACCTGCAACACACTGACATGCGATTCCAGGTAGAAGGGTCAGCAAGACAGAAAGGCAAGGGCTCACAGGCAGAACTTCCCCACGCTGAGAACCCTGCTCCCCCATCGGACACATTCACTGGCACGGAGGCTCAGCTTCTGGACCAGTGCAGGGTTAAACCAGCCCTTCCCATCTGTGAACCTGCCTCAGGCCCCATTTCTACTTGTCTACATCTCAATTAAAGAACGAAGGAAGAACCCAAGCCGAGAGCTGGCTGTCAGTGGTAACGAAGATGAAAAGACTATGGGAGAAAGAAGATGGGACACTGGGCCAAAGAGGCCTCCGGATTTCTCGGTCTGAGTTATTCAAGAACTAAATATAGAACAAGAACACACAGGGGGTCCCATCTACAGAGCCTTAAAAGGGCACTGCAGTAAACCAGATTTTTCTTCATTTCTTTGTAGGTCAGTATTATTTTTTAAATTATCTAAAAGTTAGCAATAGAAAAAAAAAGTGAGTGGCACATCTTTTTCGATGTCATATGTGACAAAAGCTACCCAAGGACTATCTAGGTGAATGTACTTCATTTTGCTCACTATTTGCTATGGATTAAATGTCCCAGATTTAGTAAAGTTATGTGTTAACTTAGGGATTTTTTTTCCAGTACAGATGCAAATAACTTCTGTCCAGTGGAACATACAACCCAAAAGATTAGGATTTGTTGTCCCATAAGACATTAACTGGTTTCGTATGTAACGAAACATTTATCCTTATCCTAACATTTATTCATTCAACTGCCTATCAATTTACAAATTTGATGTCTATCCACCCAGCATCCTTCACAACTTCTCTTTAACCTCTTATTGGCTCTTCCATTAATTCATAAATTAAATAAAATCCCTGGTGAGATTTCCTATGAATATTTGATGTATAATCTTTAAAAAATAAAATGAAATCCTTGAAACATGTTATTTTATATTTGCCTTAGTGTCATGATTTTATCTTGCAGGAAATATTTGAAAGATCATTTCAAATTAAATAGTTGAAAATAACATCAGTCTCAGGTTTCCTAATTCCTCAGCCTCAGCTTCCTTCTCTCCTCGGGTTTGTGCCTTCACTGTCCCCAGGGCCAGTTGGTCACTCTCAGCACTGTAGCCCTGCCCTTGCCATTCTCTAGAAACAAATTCTATTAGGGCCTCGTTCAAGTCCCTCCTTTTCCATGAAATCTTTCTTCAACCTCCTTTTTTGGATAAATAGTAAGCTAACTGCCAGGGCCATAGAATTAATTATCTGGTTCCATATTCTGTTATCATGTCTTGCACATCAGTTTGTCTCCCCATCCCTCCACCAAGAATACAAATATCTTTAAAAATTGTTTATGGGAGAGAGATCCAAGGTGGCCGTTTAGCAGCAGCTCAGGATTGCAGCTCCCAGTGAAGGCGCAGGGAGTGAGTGGATGCCAGACTTCCAGATGAATTTTTGTTGCCCACGGACCAGGAGATTCCCAGCAGAGGAGCCCCACGCGTCGCCGGCGTGACTCTTTTGGCCGGCGTGGCGGTTCTCAGTGCAGAGTATGCGGGACTGGGTGCCCTTTTGGTTGGTGTTTGGAGCTCCGGGAAGGCAGAGTTGCCCATTCAGCTGATTGAAAGGGGGACTGAGGTGGGGAGCCAGACCGGGAGATTTCTGGGCAGAAAAGCGCCATGAATCTCAGCGCTGCTGTTTCATCCGGCCCGGTGGCCTCATGGGAAATTGCATAGATCCCAGTGCCTTTTTGGCAGGCGACTGGGGTACCAGGGAGAGAATCAACTGTTCAATTAGGAAAAGAAAAAAAGGGGGCTCCGAGGCGGGGAGCCAAGTGATCGGGCTCGGCTGGTCCCACCCCTACAAAAAAACAGCAATAGGAAACGCTGACGGTTGAGAGTTTCACAGCAAACACAGCTGAACCCGGAAAGGTCCAGCTCTGTAGGGGAGGGGTATCCATGGAAGGAAAACAAAGAAACAGAAATAACATCACCACCAACAAGCTGGAAGTCCACTCAGAGACCCAATCTGAAAGCCAGTAATTACAAAGATGACAAGTAGATAAATCCACAAAGACGGGAAGAAACCAGCACAAAAAGGCTGAAAACATCCAAAATCAGAATGCCTCTCCTCCTTTAGGGGATCGCAGCTCCTCATCAGCAAGGGAACAAGGCCTGATGGAGAATGAGTGTGATGAATTGTCAGAATCAGGCTTTAGAAGGTGGATAATAAGAAACTTTTGTGAGCTAAAGGAACATGTTCTAATCCAATGCAAAGAAACTAAGAACCTTGAAAAAAGGTTTGACGAAATGCTAACGAGAATAGACGATTTAGAGAAGAATATAAGTGAATTAATGGAGCTGAAAAACACAATACAACAACTTCACGAAGTACCCACAAGTTTTAACAGTCGAATTGACCAAGCAGAAGAAAGGATATCAGAGGTCGAGGACCAACTCAGTGAAATAAAACGAGAAGACAAGATTAGAGAAAAAAGGGTAAAAAGGAATGAGCAAAGTCTCCAAGAAATATGGGACTATGTGAAAAGACCTAATCTAAGTTTGATAGGTGTACCTGAATGTGACGAAGAGAATGAATCCAAACTGGAAAATATTCTTCAGGATATTATTCAGGAAAACTTTCCCAACCTAGCAAGGCAGGACAATGTTCAACTCCAGGTAATACAGAGAACACCACAAAGATATTCCTCAAGAAGAGCAACCCCAAGGCGCATAATTGTCAGATTCACCAGGGTTGAAATGAAGGAGAAAATGCTAAGGGCAGCCAGGGAGAAAGGTCAGGTTACCCACAAAGAGAAGCCCATCAGACTCACAGCAGATCTCTCAGCAGAAACCCTACAAGCCAGAAGAGAGTGGGGGCCAATATTCAACATCCTTAAAGAAAAGAACTTTCAACCCAGAATTTCATATCCAGCCAAATTAAGCTTCATAAGTGAAGAAAACGTAAAATCTTTTGTGAACAAGCAAGTACTCAGAGATTTCATCACCGCCAGGCCTGTTTTACAAGAGCTTCTGAAAGAAGCACTACACATAGAAAGGAACAACCAGTATCAGCCATTCCAAAAATATACCAAAAGGTAAAGAGCATCAACATAGTGAAGAATCTACATCAACTAATGGGCAAAACAGCCAGCTAGCATTAAATGGCAGTATTAAACTCACATATATTATTATTAATCCTAAATTTAAATCAACTAAATGCCCCAATCAAAAGACACAGACAGGCAAATTGGATAAAAAGCCAAAACCCATCGGTATGCTGCATCCAGACCCATCTCACATGCAAGGATACACAAAGACTCAAAACAAAGGGATGGAGGAAGATTTACCAACCAAACGGAGAGCAAAATAAATAAATAAATAAATAAAAAGCAGGAGTTGCAATTCTCGCCTCTGATAAAATAGACTTTAAAGCAACAAAGATCAAAAGAGGCAAAGAAGGACATCACATAATGGTAAAAGGATCAATGCAACAAGAAGAGCTAACGATCCTAAATATACACGCACCCAATACAGGAGCACCCAGATACATAAGGCAAGTTCTTAATGACTTATAAAGAGACTTAGACTCCCACACAATAATAGTGGGAGACTTTAACATCACATTGTCAATATTAGACAGATCAACGAGACAGAAAATTAACAAGGATATCCAGAATTTGAACTCAGACCTGGAACAAGTAAACTAAACAAACATTTACAGAACTCTCCACCCCAAATCCATAAAACATACATTCTTCTCAGTACCACATCACACCTACTCTAAAAGTGACTACATAATTGGAAGTAAATCACTCCTCAGTAATTGCATAGCATTTCACAGGTTTAAATGAAATATTGTTTGGCTCCTTGTTTGTTATTTTCCTCCCTTATTCCTTCCTGTCTCCATTGTTAAGCACAATTATTGGCATAAAAGAGGTTTTTAATACCCATTTTCAGACTGCATTCTAGCCTGGGCAATAAAGCAAGACTCTCGTTCTCTCTCCCTCTTTCTCTTCCTTTTTCTTTCTCTCTTTCATTCTTTTCTTTCTTTCTCTTTCTTTTTCAAAAAAAAATTATGCTGATTGCACCTCTTCAAATACTTGCATGTGCTAAGTATGTTGCAAGCATTCAGTAAATACTTTGTGATATGCTGATCATATAAAAGGTGCTCTGGGAAGCAGTCTCCATGTAGTTCCAGTTGTTTCATGTACAGGCCAGAGGGTAATACAACTTCTGGATCTGAGAGGAGCTTGTGAACAAGGCCCCATTCTTCAATGAGATCATTTTGCAACTAGAAACATATCATTTTTGTCAGCATTCCCCACATTTACACACTTAGGTTAAACAGTTATTCCAGCATCCCATAATGATAAACATTTCTGTCCATATTAGGGTGGGGTGGAAAGCCCAAGAAATGTGAGGGAAATACAATCATCTTTGAGAGAGAGAGAGAGAGAGAGAGACACTAACATTTTCCTATATTCATCTTAAAACGCAAGCTTCCTCTTTACTAAACACCGAGAGTGTGATGTGTGATAGTGAAGTTATTTCATCAGTATTTGGCCAGGTCAACAGGACTCTTCATGGTCAAAATTATCTGAGCAAAATAAATAAAAATTTAAAAAACAAATAAATGACAAAAATGTAGCAATAAATACCATTTATATTGGCACCAGCTTCCCAGGTATCCGGTGTCTATGACATGCAGAAGATGGATGATGTCATGGGACCATTTGCATCTGAAGCTTCCAAACTGATTTTTTTTCCTAGAAGTAGAACAATTTGCTCATGCAAAGTGAGCCAAGCTGTAAATGCTGCCTTACATTCCCAGTAACTCCAGTGGAGCTCATCTTTCTGGTTTGTACCTAAAATTGTCTTTTACCCCAAAGATGCCAGCAATAGGGGTAGGGCAGGATAGGGGTAGCAGAAGCTCTCTGGGATGCTTATAAGGGCATAGCGGTCAGAAGCATGGACTTCGAAGCCAAAATATCTAAGGCCAAATCCCGGCTGACTTGGGAAAGTGTTTTAACCTCTCTGTGAAACACAGATTATAATAGTAACTTTTAAAAGGTTACTGTGATAACTAAATGAGATGATTTATATAAAGTCCTAGAACAATATCTGGCTCATAGAGTTATAGAAACAATAGCTACCACCAGTAACCCCAGCATTTTGGGAGGCTGAGGCAGGTGGATGACTTAAGGCCAGGAGTTCGAGACCAGCCTGGGCAACATAGCGAAACTCTACCTCTACTAAAAATAAAAATAAGCCAGGCACGGGGCTGCACACCTGTAGTCCCAGCTACTTGGGAGGCTGAAGCAGGAGAATCACTTGAACCCAGGAGACAAAGGTTGCAGTGAGCTGAGATCATGCTACTGCACTCCAGCCTGGGCAGAAAATAATAATAATCACTACCATCATTGTCATTATGACTTTGTTGTTCTTCACTGCTGAAGAAGAGGAAATAGTAGTCAGCTATGAATATCATAAGACAATTTGTTGATGTTAAATAGATGATGGTAATATCACTGGAAATTTGCAATATAAGTTGTAAATAAGGATGCTTAAAACCAAAGAGACTTACTTTAAGGAAAGCAGTAACAGTCTAAAATTAAACCACCTTCTCAAAATGAGTCTGGGGTTAGAAGTAGGGGTGTTTATGGAGAGTAGGAAAGTAAATGTATCATGGAAGTTTCATATTTGTTGGTAGAGGAGCTAGTAAATAATGTGTCTTGGCTGAGAAATATAGAAAATTATGATAGAAAAAGAGAAGCTTATTATGACTTCCAAAGGTAGGCTGTCACTGCTAGAAGAGTTAAAAGCATAGTACAACTTCCAAACCAACAAAAATGCAATAGAAAAATAATTGACACATGTTGGCATAGTCAGGAGAAATGAAAAGTAAAATTTTAAATTTTCTACAAAGTAATGAAAAAGAGAATGTTTTATTCAAACACTCAAGAACCATAAATAAACTTGTGTTCAGAAAAGAAAAATGTATAGTCTTAAATGTTTTCATTAGTTAAAAAGAAAAATAAAGGAACAAAGTATTGAGTCACAAAAACATCAACATAAATAAAAAGATAATAGAAGTATTTCATATAAAGAAATATGAAATTAATGAAATACAAGAAAAATAACAAAAGAAAAATACAAGAAACAAAAGCTGATCTTTTTAAAAAGAAACAATTAAATAGATAAGTCTCTGTTAGCCTGATTACAAAGAAAAGAGAAAATGCAAAAATATAGACTATTAGGAAAAAACTACTCATACAGAGGAGAGTAAAAGAATGAATAGAAGGTCAGGCACGGCGGCGCATGCCTGTAATCCCCACGCTTTGGGAGACCAAGGCAAGAGGATCACGTGAGTCCAGGAGTCCAAGACCAGCCTGGTCAACATGGCAAAACCTCGTCTCTACAAAAAATACAAGGCCAGGTGCCAGGTGCAGTGGTTTATGCCTGTAATCCCAGCAATTCAGTATGCCCAAGTGGGAGGATTGCTTGAGCCCAGGAGTGCCAGGCTACAGTGAGCTGTGATGGCACCCTGCACTCCACCCTAGGCAACAGACTGAGACCCTGTCTCAAAAAAACAAAATGGAGACTAGAAATGAACCATAAATTATAGTGCATTTATACTATGCAATATTAAGTAACCACTTAAAAAGCATTGGTTTAAAACAATGACCAAGAGATCTATCTATTACTTAATGTTAAGTGAGAACTATAAGACATGGAATAATGTATGAAATTTGTCCTCATTTTTCTTTCTTT